>NW_020652637.1:88139-140332 GCF_003573695.1 Papaver somniferum | reverse complement strand
TTAGAGCATTGCTCGGTCGAACTCGCATGCGTTTCTATCTCAAGCATGTTTGTCAATGTTAGTGATCAAAACTATAAGTCTTGATTTCTAGTCTACTATAGCAAAGTCTCGGACTAGGATAGAAAGTGTAGTTGAGCTCAAGAACTCCATGGAGGATCATCATACAAGACGAATAACTACTCAAGGAACTGGTGGAACTTCATCAATAAAAAGGTATGTAGAGACTTGAACTTATCTATCACTCAAATGTCTATCTTCTCTATCTTCTATCTTGAGACAAAAGTCGTTTTGCTCTGTAGACTTTGATTATACACATTCGTTATTAACAACTATATAACGTCATCTAAGAATGTTTCAATGATTGAAATGAGAGTTTAGATTATATAACCAATGATGGATATTGTTGTGGAACACATATATGTATAAGTCCTTATTCCTTGAACCGAAGTTTGCGAACTTTTTTTATCAAGAGATCTGGAACAAGAGCCGTGAACTAAGTCCGCGAACTGGCGGAAGTTCTTGACCCGAGAAAATCTGCTGGAGTTTGAGAACTCCTTCCGGGAACTTAAGTCCGCGAACCCAGTTCGCGAACTTGAGTTAGGTTATATCTAAATACGATTGTTTGCGAACTCATGTTTATATAAACTAAGGAATGCTAATTGAAAACCGTGGATATAAAGTTCGTGAAGCGATTCGAGTGAATAAAATCGTTTTTGCTTCAATTGTGTCTTGTGTGGTTACATAAGATTTCCTTGCAATTGAACAACTCTCTAACTAGTTCATTTTAGTCATTTGAACTAGTTATGGTGAAGAAGAATATGGTTGATATGAAAGTTCTCATATGGCTAACCATTTGGTTAACTATTATTGAACCAACAAAGGTACATGTTTGGGTACGGTTACACAAACCTAGAAACGTGCATTTCATTTGTGTGTAACAAGCTAGGTTTTCGATCTAACGGTTGAAATATATTAGATTGAATCTAATCAGGTTTTCATCTAACGGTGAATATTGAATGCTTTGTTACCAAGCTAACATTGATTGCAAACCCTGATTTGAAAGATTATATTAGGGAGAACTCTAGCAACTGGGAAACCTAATCCCCGCACCTTCAGTGTGATACTAGTTGTGTAAGCTAGATTCGATTCTCCTTTGAGCTTTGTTTTCTTCTTCTAAACCAGGTTAACGACTTAAAAACTTCATTGGGATTGTGAAGCCATACTGATACTACTTTCTTGTAGTTGTGTGATCTGATCTTGTTATTTCTATCGTACAAGTACAATCGCAAAGATTGGCTTGAGATTGATATCTCCGATAGGCAAGATATAAAAGTAGTCACAAACATCTTCGCATCATCGTTTGTGATTCCATAATATCTTCTTTCACCGTGTCGATTAAGATTATTGTGAGGTGATTGATAATACTAGGCTGTTCTTCGGGAATATAAGTCTGGGTTATCAATTGGTTCCTGTTTACCTTGATTTATCAAAAGACGGAACAAAACTCGTAGGTATATCTGTGGGAGATGGATTTATCTATTATCGTAGACTTTTCTGTGTGATACAGATTTGTTTATTAAAGTCTTCGACTTTGGGTCGTAGCAACTCTTAGTTGTGGGTGAGATCAGCTAAGGAAATCAAGTGCGTAATATCCTACTGGGATCAGAGATGTAAGGAGCGCAACTGTACCTTGGATCAGTGTGAGATTGATTAGGGTTCAACTACAGTCCAGACCGAAGTTAATTTGTAGTAGGCTAGTGTCTGTAATGGCTTAACACAGTGTGTGTTCAATCTGGACTAGGTCCCGGGGTTTTTCTGCATTTGCAGTTTCCTCGTGAACAAAATTATGGTGTCTGTGTTATTTCTGTTTCCGCATTATATTGTTTATCTTTATAATTGAAATATCACAGGTTGTGCGTTAGGTTCAATCAATTAGAATATCCAACTTTGGTTGTTGATTTAAATTGATTGACACTTGGATATTGGTCTTTGGTACCATCCAAGTTATCTCTCTAGTATTTGATAAAGACTCGCAGATTTCTATTTGCTTGAGTATAGATCAAATCGAGAGATTGAGATATTAACTCTTTGATATACTTTTATCTAGATTGAGTCTGACTGTCTAGTTGATTCTCTAGAAAGTATATTGGAGTTTGTCCATACAGATTGATAAGAGAAATATTGGGTGTGGTTGTTGTACCCCCACAATTTCAATTGGTATCAGAGCAGGCAAGCACGTTTATGACCTTACAAGTCAGTGTTTGTAGTGATCTGACTCTATGGACAAGAGTAGTATCTCTGATAAACGTGTCACCAGAAATAAAAGTATTGTCTCGTCTATTTCTATTAAAGAGAAAGATTCTTCAATCTCAAATATAGGCGAACCTTGTGTTCAAACAAGACAGACAGGCTCCGACATGTGCTATTCCGATTACCCTTCAAAAGAGTCTATCTCTCTAAATGAACGGGAAACAACTGAAAAGAGTGATTTGATTCTAAATCTTGTTAGAGTCCAAGCTGATAGATTTAATCGGTTAAAACACCATGTCAATGTTCTTCTTGGTGTGATAAGAGACTGCAAATTCAAAGAAAATACTAAAGATCATTCTTCACGTATGACTCTTGAGGCTAGCCTCAAAAAGGATGCTTTGGAAATTGAACATCGCTTGAGTAAACTCTCTATTCAAGGATGCCCTAAGAAGTCTAATATACCAAGAAATTTGCTACAACTGAAAATGTTACAGCTCCAGAAATAAAACCGGAATCCCTTCCTATTAAAACGGATGTGCCTGAAATCTCCATCAATCAAGGATGTTGCACATATAATGGAAGGAAGGAATCTTCAGACGATGGTAATAAGACGGTACTATCTAATCACTCTTGTGATCAGAAAGTATGTATCTTCTGTGAGACAAAGAGTTCTTTTAAACAAAAAGGAAACTCTAGGTTGAATAAAAACTCCTTATTTCAACTTCAACACACCTTAGACTTAATTCTCAAAGGTGTAACTGACATTCGTATGTCTAAACCAATTGGTTTTCGTACTTACCCTGTGTATGCTACCAGGAAGGTCAGTTCAATGAGTTCCTAAAATGCTCAAAAGTAGAACATACGTCTTAATAAACATCGTCTAAGGAAAGATCAAGTCTTCCCTTCTGCTAACAGAAAAGGTGATGATACCTTAAGTGAGAATAAAATTCCAGAAGAAATGAGGAAAAGTGATGATGTTAATGATAACCTGAAGGAAATGATTAAAGGTTATAAAAAAACCATCAACAGGTTGTCTACCCTCTCAAAGAAAAAATCCTCTGGTAAGGACTCAAACTATGTCTCGTATTTTGATGACAGTAAGTTATGCGATAATTTCTCACATCAAAAAGGTTTCCTTCCTATATTTGAAAGGAAAAAGACACTCGATCGTAAAAACAATTCATTCAATGAGCTAATGGCTCACACTTGTGTTAAGTAATCACAAGGTCGAAATCTCACTTAGAAAAATCCTAGCTGAGTGAGAAATGTTTAGGTATACTCTTTGCCAAAGTGACACTGATTATCTAGCTAATTTCTTATCGTTCTTAGATGGGTTATCATGTAACACTTTTACATGAGTATTTTTTTTAAAGTTCCTTTTTGATTATTTGCTTCTAGTTTTTGGCTATATGCCTTCAAACTTGTTCCTTTTAAAAAGAAAAAATATGGACGTTGTCTGTCAACAAGTTTTTATATAAATAATCTTCACAAACAACCTTTTTGGAAGGATCTTTATAGACCCTCTTCTTACGGGTATACGTAGGTTTTGGGATTCTCTCACAAACTATTTTTGTAAACCCTAAGTCTCTCAAAACGTTTTTATATACCTATCCTATTGAGTTGAATTATCTCACTCTAGGCCTTCTATCATCAATGGCTTCATCATCCTACTCTTGGGATTTACGTGAAGACTTCATTGATAATGCGGTATATTTCGAATTCGATAAAGAAAAAGGAACCTTTGTTGAAGTAGAAGGATCTTTTCCTCAATATCCTGATTCCTACTCAGACGTTGAGGAGGTAGAAGATATTTCGGCTTAAGTGGTTCTCGATTTTCTCAAAAACTTTAAGGATTCAAAGCAGCAACTTTTTGATACTATGAAGTGTCTTGATATGGTAAGAACTGAGTTGAAAAGGGTTAATTCCGACCTTGTTCTCATGAAAACTCATGTCGAAGAAATTCTCAATAAAGATATCCACTCTGAAGATGTTGTGGATGATGTCAATCACAAGATCAAAGACCTCAAGACTCGTGAAGATCCTGAACCATCTATATGGTCTTAGTTCGTGTTCGGGCATAGCACTGGAGTCTTCTTAGCTTGTTGGTTTGAGTTTGCCTAGTAAATCTTCTTCTTTCTTTTTTATTTTATTTTGTTTAGAAGAATAACTAGAGTTTGGAATAGCCATTATTGTGATTACACATAGCTATGTCCAACGTTTTCATCTTCATGTTTTTTTTAGGTTTATTTGTTTAAATTCTAAAACTGTTTGGAAGATGAATTTTGTAGTATTAATCTTTATGGTTTTATATGTTGCAATTCATTATGGGGTATGTGTGTTTGCGTCCGTGAACTATGATTGTCCCATACCTTGTCAAAAGTAAAGTCTTTCGTAAGTCGATATTCACGTATTGATAAAAGAATGAATGGACTTTTGACAAATACAAAAGTTAAGCCTATTATGTAAATTATTGATGGAGGATAGGTTAAAATCTTTTGTTTACAACGATTATGTCTATTGAATGTCATTATGCGAATAATGATGGAAAATAGAATGAATCCTTGTGTATTCCGCCGTATTGATCTTCCCTGATCCATATTTTTTGTATATACTGTGTTGTTCCATAAGTGTCTTATATTGAGCACTATCGACTGAGTTGATTATTTTCTCATGAATAGCTTAATTGTTGCTCCATTAGGTACTTTATGTCGAGCATGACCAATTAAATTGATTATTTTTTGTGATTAGTTTGTTGTATATTCCGATTAGATTAATTATGGGTTCTCTTGTGATTAATCTAATTGAGTATTTTTGAGTCTCCATAAGTTCACTTATGTAGAGCATTTCCGATTAAATTAATTATAGGTTCTCCTTTGGTTAATTTAATTGAGTATTTTTGGATTCAGATTCATACTCGTATGTGATTTGTTATGTCGAAAGAAATCCTTATTTTCTTTCGAAATTAAGGTCGCTCTTGTTGTTCTTTCGGGAATGACATTTTATGGGGGAGAGTTCTTAATTGAACTTGTGCTTAATTGCCAAATCTTTGTGGGGAGGGAGGCTGTGGAATATTATAAGGGTTATCTTGTATCTTTAAACTCCTTGATAAATGCTTTTATCTTCGGCTTTATGATTGCATCTAAACAAGATGATATATGCTTTGTTTTGGTCATGATATATCTCTTTTGGAAATTTCATTAGGATCCCTTTCTTGTACCTTTGCCAATTTTATTGACAAAAAGTGGGAGAATTAATATGTAGTTCACACTACAAATACATATGGTTTTCGGATCATTATGTAAGGGGGAGTGGTTTCCATGTGAGATAGAGTATTGACTAAGGGGGAGTGATACATATCACCATAGTATTGTTGTCAAAGTTGTGGTTTCCATGTGAGATGGAGTATTGACTAAGGGGGAGTGATACATATCACCAAAGTATTGTTGTCAAAGTTGTGATACAATTGAACTTTGATGTTGTGTAATGATACTATGACACTGTATAACAATGATCGAAAATTATGTTTTCTCATTGTTATAGCTACGAATTTTCAACAACGATGATGCCGAACTTACAACCTTTGGGATCATTGGAGTACTTGGAAGTGACGAAGATTTCGAGTAATGTTGAATATTAGACATGTGGAATAGGAGCTACATAAGTTTCTTTATCTTTTTTGTATTTCATATGTATTGATAGTTTTGTCACTAAAATTGACAAAGGGGGAGATTGTTAGAGCATTGCTCGGTCGAACTCGCATGCGTTGCTATATCAAGCATGTTTGTCAATGATAGCGATCAAAACTATAAGTCTTGATTTCTAGTATACTATAGCTAAGTCTCGGACTAGGATAGAAAGTGTAGTTGAGCTCAAGAACTCCATGGCGGATCATCAAACAAGACGAAGAACTACTCAAGGAACTGGTGGAACTTCATCAACAAAAAGGTATGTGGAGACTTGAACTTATCTATCACTCAAAAGTATATCTTCTCTATCTCCTATCTTGAGACAAAAGTCGTTTTTCTATATAGACTTTGATTATACACATTCGTTATTAACAACTATATAACGTCCTCTAAGAATGTTTCAATGATTGAAATGAGAGTTTAGATTATATAAAAAATGATGGATATTGTTGTGCAAACACATATATGTATAAATCCTTATTCCTTGAACCGAAGTTTGCGAACTTTGTTGATCAAGAGAACCGGAACAAGAGCCGTGAACTAAGTCCGCGAACTGGCGGAAGTTCTTGACCCGAGAAAATCTGCTGGAGTTTGAGAACTCCTTCCGGGAACTTAAGTCCGCGAACCCAATCCGCGAACTTGAGTTAGGTTATATCTAAAGAAGATTGTTTGTGAACTCATGTTTATATAAACTAAGGAATGTTAATTGCAAACCGTGGCTATAAAGTTCATGAACCGATTCGAGTGAATCAAATCGTTTTTGCTTCAATTGTATCTTGTGTAGTTACATAAGATTTCCTTGCAATTGAACAACTCTCTAACTAGTTCATTTGAGTCATTTGAACTAGTTATGGTGAAGAAGAATATGGTTGATATGAAAATGCTCATATGGCTAACCATTTGGTTAACTATTGTTGAACCAACAAATGTACATGTTTGGGTACGGTTACACAAACCTAGAAACGTGCATTTCATTTGTGTGTAACAAGCTAGGTTTTCGATCTAACGGTTGAAAGATATTAGCTTGAATTTAATCAGGTTTCCATCTAACGGTGAATATTGAATGCTTTGTTACCAAGCTAACATTGATTGCAAACCCTGATTTGAAAGACTATAGTAGGGAGAACTCTAGCAACTGGGAAACCTAATCCCCACATCTTACAAGTGAAACTAGTTGTGTAAGCTAGAGTCGGTTCTCCTTTAACCTTTGGTTTCTTCTTCTAAACCAGGTTAATGACTTAAAGACTTCATTGGGATTTTGAATCCATACCGATATTACTTTCTTGTAGTTGTGTGATCTGATCTTGCTATTTCTATCGTACGAGTACAATCGCAAATATTGGATTGAGATTGATATCTCCGATATGCAAGATATAAAAGTAGTCACAAACATCTTCGTCTCATCGTTTGTGATTCGGCAATATATTCTTTCGCCGCGTCGTTTAAGATTTTTGTGAGGTGATTGATAATACTAGGCTGTTCTTCGAGAATATAAGTACGGGTTATCAATTGGTTCCTGTTCACCTTGATTTATCAAAAGACGGAACAAAAATCGTAGGTATATCTGTGGGAGACAGATTTATCTATTATCGTAAACTTTTCTGTGTGATACAGATTTGTTTATTAAAGTCTTCGACTTTGGGTCGTAGCAACTCTTAGTTGTGGGTGAGATCAGCTAAGAGAATCAAGTGCATAGTATCATGCTGGTATCAGAGACGTAGGAGCGCAACTGTACCTTGGATCAGTGTGAGATTGATTGGGGTTCAACTACAGTCCATACCGAAGTTAGTTTGTAGTAGGCTAGTGTCTGTAGCGGCTTAATACAGTGTGTGTTCAATCTGGACTGGGTCCTGGGTTTTTCTGCATTTGCGGTTCCCACGTTAACAAAATTCTGGTGTCTGTGTTATTTCTATTTCCGCATTATATTGTTTATCTTTATAATTGAAATATCACAGGTTGTGCGTTAGGTTCAATCAATTAGAATATCCAACCTTTGGTTGTTGATTAAAATTGATTGACACTTGGATATTGGTCTTTCGTACCATCCAAGTTATCTCTCTAGTATTTGATAAAGATTCGCATATTTCTATTTGCTTGAGTATAGATCAAATCGATAGATTGAGATATTAACTCTTTGATATACTTTTATCTAGATTGAGTCTGACTGTCTAGTTGATTCTCTAGAAAGTATATTGGAGTTTGTTTATACAGATTGCTAAGGAAAATATTGGGTGTGGTTGTTGTACCCCCACTTTTTCACAAGATAACTCCTAAAATATTCCACAGCCGCACTCCCCATAAAGATATATAAATTAAGCGCAAGTTCAAAAGAACTCTCCCCCATTTGATGTCATTCCCGAAAGAACAACAAGAGCGACCTTACTTTTACAAGAAAAGAAGGATTTCTTTGGACATAAAAAACCACAAAGGAAATGATTTTGTATCCAAAATTCTCAATTAAATTAATCACAAGAAAACCCATGATTAATTTAATCGTAATACTCAACCAAGTTAACCACAAACGAATTTATGATTAGTTTAGTTGGAAATGCTCACATAAGAAGACTTATGGAGCCGCACAGTATATATACATAAAATATGGATCAGGGAAGATCAATACTGTGGAATGGACAAAGATTCATTCTATTTTCATCATTATTTGCATAACGACATATAATACATATAATCTTTGTAGACAAAAATTCATCGTATCTTCCATCAATTATTTGCATAATGACATAATAGGTTCAATTTTTGTTTTGTCAAAAGTTCATCGATCTTTTATCAATACATGCATATCGACATATGAAGGAGATAACTTTTGACAACGTATGGGACAATCATAGTTCACGGAAGAAAACACACATATCCCATAACATATTGCAATATATAAAACCATAAAGATTATTACTGCAAAAATCATCTTCCAAATCAACTTTAGAATTCAAATAAATAAATCTAAAAACATTGCAAGATTAAAGCGTTGGACATCGCTATGTGTACTAACAATAGTGACTATTCCAAACCCTAGTTATCCTTCTTAAACAAAAACAAGAATAAAAATTCTCTTAAGAAGTTTCCTAGAAATAAAATATCAAACCTACTAGAAACTGATCACAAGCTAAATCAAAGTTCACGTTCGGTAGCTTCACGGGTTCGAGACCTTTGAGCTTGTGATTCATATTATCAACTGTGTCTTCAGAGAAGATATCCTCATTGAGAAGTTCTTTAACATGTGATTTTATGAGACTAGAGTCAGTAGTAACCTTTTTCAACTCAATTCTAACCACATCAAGATCCTTCATAGTATCAACAAGTTGCAGTTTTGCTTCCTCAAAGTATTTAAGAAAGTCATGAACAACTTCAGCAGAGACCATATCCTCATTCTCAACATCTTGGTGTGAGTAAGAATAGTAGCATGAGGCATTAGGTGCACCATCTTATACAAGAGTTCTTTTCTTCCTTCCTTTTGATTCCAAACCAAATCCTTTCTCAAGAAATCCCTTTGCAAAATCACCATTGCGAGATGAAGAAGAAGACATTCTTGACAACCCAAAAATAACCTAGAGTATGCGTACGTGACTTGCGTAACTCAATAGGTTGGGTACTTAAAGGTTTCTTAGGGAAGGAAATTTTTAGGGTTTCCTTAATTGATTCGTGTCAGTCACACGGGTAATCTGTACGAGTTCAATCTCGACCCAAAAGAAAGACAAGAGTCGACGAACACGACCTTGCTGGGACCTCTTGCAACAAGAAGAAATAGGTAGCACCTTGTTTAACTAAAAAGTCGAAAAGAAATATAAATTTTGACAACAACAGAACAAATACTTGTGCAAGCATTTTTGTAAAGATACTCATGCTAAAGTCGATAAGAAAATAGCTTGAGAATCTGAAAACACCATTTCAAACAAGCATACCTGACCATATCTCTCAACCAGGATTTTTGTGTGAGATATTTCAACCTTGTGATCAAGTAGCACAAGTATGAGCTTTTGGCTCATCAAATGAATATTGTTTTTGGTTAAACCCCTTTCTTCTGTACTTTGTAGGAAGACTGTTATGATGTGAAAAATTATCATAAAATTTACTATCATCATAATATGACACATGGTAAGGATTTTTACCTGAAAAGTGTCGTTTAGATGGAGTACACAGTTTTTTGATGATTTCCTTATATCCCTCAATAATCAATTTTAGGTTGTCATCCATCTGCTCATATCTGCATTCTTCACTTGATACATGATTCACATCAGGGTTAGCATTATCTCTATTACTAATAGGAGAGAGAACACGAGTTCTTCTTGGACGATATTTGTCAATATGTCTATTATGCTTTTGTGCATTTGAGGAACTCATTGAACTGACCTTCCTGGTAAGAAACACAATATATGTACTAAAACCAATTGGTTTAGACATACAAATGTCAGTCACACCTTTAAGAATAAAATCTAAGGTGTGTTGAAGTTGAACCAACGATTTGTTTTTCAACTTGGGTTTCCTCTTTTGTACTATATGCCCTTTTGAATCACAAAAGAGACACACTTTCTGATCACGGGAGTGAATAGAGATTGCATACCTAACATTATCGTTTGGATATTTCTTTCTTCCAGTTGATGTGTGAATCCCCTGCACACCAGTTTGGGAGGGAAGAGAAACTGAAATTACTTCTGAAACTGGAGCTCTTTCGATTCGAATAGAAGTAGATGGTATGGCAGACTTTTCTGAATATCCTTGAATGGAGAGATTACTCAAGAGATGTTCAATTTCTAAAGCATCCCTTTCAAGTTTTGCCTTAGGTAAGATACGGGCTGATCGAACTTCAGGATTTTCCTTATAAGAAGCCTTTTCACTGGAGCTACAGTCTTTTACTACACCAAGAAGGACATTGACATGTTTTATCAACTGTTTGAATCTATCAGCTTGAATTCTAACAAGATTTAGGGTTAGTTTACTCTCTATAGTTGTTTCCTCTTGAACAACAGAGTCAGATTCATCAGGATAACATATGTCAGTGTTAGTCTGTTTCATTTGAACACTAGGTTCGTCTATAACAGAGATTGAAGGATCTTTCTCTTTAATAGACCTATTAGAAATAGAGTCTTTATTTCTGGTGACGCGTTTATCAGAGACTTTATTGTCCATCTAGTCAGATCGCCACAAACACAGACTTTTGAGGTCTTGAACGTGTTTTCCTACTCTGATACCAATTGAAAATGCGGGGGTCTAACAACCTCACCCAATATTTCGATTAGCAATCTGTATGGACTAACTCCAATATACTTTTAAGAGAATCAACTAGACAGTCAGGCTCAATCTTAATAAAAAGTATATCAAGGAGTTAATATCTCGATCTCTTGATTTAATCTATACTCAAGCAAATATAAATCTACGAGTCTTTATTAAATACAAGAGATGTAAACTTGGATGGTACCAAAGACCAATATCCAAGGATCAATCAATTTTCAATCAACAACCAAAGGTTGGATTTCACAAGTGATTGATGCAACGCACAACCTGTGATATTTCAATTATATAACAAAATATAATGCGGAATAGAAATAACACAGACACCAGAAGTTTTGTTAAAGAAGAAACCGCAAATGCAGAAAAACCCCGAGACCTAGTCCAGATTGAACACCACACTGTATTAAGCCGCTACAGACACTAGCCTACTACAAACTAACTTCAGTATGGACTGTAGTTGAACCCCAATCAATCTCACACTGATTCAAGGTACAGTTGTACTCCTTACGTCTCTGATCCCAACAGGATGCTACGCACTTGATTCCCTTAACTGATCTCACCCACAACTAAGAGTTGTTACGACCCAAAATCGAAGACTTGAATAAACAAATCTGTATCACACAGAAAAGTCTATGGTAATAGATAAAAAAACTACCGTTATTTCCTATTTATCAGTTTTATATAGGCACGGAATTCAGGGACCCTCACGACCACGGTCTATTGGTGTGACCGTTATAACGGCCGTTTTTCAGAAAAAACGGGTGTTTTTCAAACCTTGCCTAATCCTCCTCTTATCCACCGTTCAGACGTTTTTCCAAACCCGAAATAGTTTTTTTCTCCTCCCTTCATCTTCCCTTTTACTTTTCTCATCTTTTCTCTCTGTCTCTAACTGCGGCTACCTTTTCAGTCTTCACTCATCCTTCTCAACCACAGATCTACTCTTCAGTTGACTCCCAAAAACTGCGACCGCAACTTCTCATTAATGGTAACAAATCATCGAATCTACTGGATGCATCCGATTTGATAACAGAGAATAAAAACTTCTATCCAACATGAGTTTCTTCCCTTTATCTCTTATTTAGATATTGCTGGATCCAAATCTGATTTGGTTAAAGAAGTGTTTTTCTGCTTGGGTGTTTAGTTTTATTTTTTAATTGATTTTCTTGACGATTTTGTAGCTTCGAGTGCGGAAGATTGTGATGGACTTGTTGAAGCTTTAAAGGTCAGTTTTTTCTTAAATAAAAATCAATTTCTCGTTGGTTTAGGCTTTCTTTTTTTCACATCAAGCTTCAGACTTTTGCTTGACAACGTTTTGATGTACTTGAAAACAGGTTATAAAAGTTGCTGTTGCGTCCATTGAAATAGATGATGAACGGAGAGATTAAAGAAGAGATCTGAGTCATGAAATGAATAGGAATGATGGATTTGTTGTGGGTTCGATTTTGTTTGATGTTTTGACAGAGTTTTCAAGCCGTGAAATGAACAAGAAGATGGTTTACTTCAATGTGTGTAAGGGGATGAATGGTTTTGATTGAGGTATTGTTCAGAGTTATGACGGGATTAGGAGTGATGGGTTATGCATGTAATCATATTTGCAGGTAGTGAGAAAGAGAACAAGTACAACAAAGTTGCCGCCATTAACAACTTGTGAAATGCACATCAAGTTGTTCGATAAAAGGCCTAGTTCTCTGCAGCTATTACCAATGGTTCTTGTGTCTTCTTATTAAGGGTCGAGAGAGAAATTCACATCCAATTGCAAAACAGAAAATCAGACACCAACAAACGGTAATGAAATATACATTTGGTTATCGCATTTTCAGTTCTAATTTGTTCAAAGATTATTGTAGGAATGGGGTTTTATATATGTTGTAGGGAATTGAATAAGTAAATATGGTGTAGTCTTTCATTCATCTGTTCTTGTTTATATTGCAGTCACTTATTCATTTTCGTTTCATTTGCTTGGCCTGCTATAGAATTAGTTTTGGTACTACTGAAGTATATCATCCTGGATTGATACTTATTTTTTGTTAGTGCAGATCATTCTCGGTACATTCAGTTGCCCATACCAATATATCATCTAACTTATCTAGGTGAGCTTAAACGGCTTCTAAGTATCATCTGCTTGAGATGCTTGCATATAAAGGAGGGGAAGGTAACCTTGCTTTGTTAGGTTGGTTCTGAGAGCACTTTATCCTCTGTATCGAATGATATACAAGAGCAGGAGCATGATATCTAACTGTGATATGATTGTGCTGTCATTTACTATTGATATAGTACTATACTTTCCTTTTGTATTTGAAGTTATTCTGTTTTGAATGCAGAGATTATTGGAAAAATAGGTTGTGTTTTGAATGCAGAGATTATTGGAAAAATAGGTTGTGAATGATTTTCTCTTCACAGGGAAGTGGGGGGTGACCACCAATCAACACCTAAGTCCTAAGGTTTGCTTACACTCTATGCAGCTAGAGTATATATTGTATTACTTAATCTTGTTTATTGAAGGTCTAAAGGTTAATTGATAACTAAGGGTTCATATCTACTTTCATAATGTGAATTTCTATCATAAAAGAACGTTCCATGGACTCCTTTATATCTTGTCTGAATTTTAATTTGAGTTATGTGCCGCTTGATCAAACAAATTTCGTTTGTAACATCCATTCAGTTTATTAAACTTACATTTTTTCAGGAAGTTGTTAATGTGAGTAAGTAATACTTAACAGGGTTCAAGGAGGGGCTGTTGTTGTGTCACTTTCTTTATCGAGGAGAATTTAAGGACATCACCGCCTCAAACATGGGGGGATGCAGGATTGTTCTGTGTAGAGCTGGTGTTGACTGATGCTCTCACGAGGGAGCACACAACTTAACAGGGAGATGAGCGGAACAAAAAGAAAGCAAGGTAGTTTATGTTTTGCTCAAACTTAGTAATGTAAATGCTAAAATGGATGGAAAGGTTTTCTTATGTTTTTGGTTGTAGTGGTGTCTCGAACATTGATGGTGGATGCTATGCAAAGTGCATTGATCTCTCTAGAGCTAAATAACTAGAGATTTGGAATGCCATCAAGTTTGGAACTGGTAACTTTGTTTACCTTCTTCTGTCATTCTGGTAGCCATGTTTTGAATGAGTTCTGCTTACATTAAGTTGTCCTTGGCAGTGTTGGAAAATGTGGTTTTCGATGAGCATACTCATCAAGTAGATTGCAAGCAACTTAGAATCAGGTTTCCATTGTAATATCTGTAGTATCAATGATAATAGCTTGTTTACATATTCTTAGATGCTGAAAGGAACGCCATTCTCTTAGTGTTCAATCATACACATGCCTTGGGCACTAGTCTCTCTAAACTCTGATTTAGGCTTCTATGTGAATTCACATCTCAGAAAGTCGTTGCTCTATCTTAATCATCTTATTACTTGCTACGAAGGCTGCATCTTCATAAGGTTATTATGTTAATTACTTATTTTCTTAAGTTCTCAAATATTATTCAGCAAGGACACATTCGCTAACTAGAATTTAGAAGCCTCCAGTCACAAAAGCAACCAATCATTACGTATTCTTCGGTTTGTGCATGTCAACTAGTGGATTTTTATCAACTACTAGAAATTAGCTGCTGTTTTATGGAAGTTCGTGCTATTGTTTTTGTTAAAATTTTTGACATTATATAAATAAAGAAATGCTGATACACTGTTAATTCCTTGGTTGCAGAATCTGTGTTCCTGCATACCGTCCTATAACAGAGATTCTGGAAAAGGAGGAGGTTAGGTTATTTTCCTTGCATAAGCGGAACTTTCACCAGTTGTTTTTTACAGACTATTTTGCGAACCCTCAGTTTCAAATGTGCCTATAATTGCAACATATCTCATCATGGGATTGGTCAACATAGGATTCTGTCCACAGGGAATGCGTATCATTTAATATTGCGTCGAACAAAAGAAAATTATAACAACATTCATCACTTTGTTATTATTGTTAGAACTTAGATGAGATTATGGAATATTGAAAATTATATATTTTTCTTCCAGTGCCTTACTGCTAGCTTGTCGAACCATTGAAGGCAGCAGCATTAGTAGCTGGGAAATCCCGTTCCACACTGAGTGTGAGTTCTGACATTTGGCCAGTAAACATGGAAAACTTCTCATGAGAAGGTAACAGGGAAATGTACTGCTCTTGACCAGGAGTTCAATTTTTTTTTATAGTTTGTATGCATTTTGTACTTGTAGTCTCAAATTTTGTTATTATGAACTAGGCGGGTGCAAGTGGAAGAAACTTAATGGTGAAGGTGGTTGCAGAAGGACAAAGCCTCTTAGATACATTGCAGGAAGCGTGCAAAGAGCCTCATTTGCTGATTTGGAGATCTCTCGATGCTGCACTTCAGCATTTTTGTGGGCTCATGCAGTGCTTGTGAGTTGTTTTCCGAGTTGGACTAGGTTTGAATGCTTCACCTCCCTTCCTAGACCCTGCAAAACATATACATACCAAAGGAACAGATGGACTATGAATGGTCAGAGCTTAGTGAGTCCTTGATGTCTTAGTATTTTGCTCAGTTTTTCTTTTTAATGTATTATGGATGTTAGCGCGAAAATATGTTCCGAGTTTTTTTATTGTCTTATTGGTTAACCAGAAGAAGTGGATGGATTTTCTAGTCACTTTGTTGTATTATTTTCAGAATAAAATCCATATTTGTTTTTGCATTATACTCATGTGAATCACTCTCTAGCAGCTCAAATTTGTTGTTGGCTGAGGGCCTTAACCAAGTGAACGTCATGACCGGACCTTATGTTGGTTGAATTCTTTACCAACGCATTAACTAGCCAATCGTTTTGCGGCTAAAACCCTCTACGAACTAAATTCTAGTGGATACAACTCATGACCTTCAAAATATTGAGTGGTTAAAATCATTAACCGACCACATCAAAAACCTTCACCAACTGAAATTTAGCAGCTAGTAACGTTCTATAACTGGCCACATCTGCCAACGATGTATTAGTCTTCAACAACAAATGCTTTCGCTGGTGAAATATTACAGCAACACATACTTTATGCTTCTACCAACGGTATTAGTAGTTATTGGAGATATCTTCCGACCAAAACTTTCGTCGTCCATTTTAGTTGAAAGATATCTCTTCCAGCAGCATGGTTGGTACAAGTCTTTAGCAATAAAGTCTTTAGTCACAGAGCGTATCTGTTGCCATGTTGGTTGCTACAGAGCTCCAGACGCTAAAAACGGCCTTGTACCCACTGAATCAGAGTAGTCGCTAAATCCCAGTTTTCTTGTAGTGAAAATCGGTTTGATTTATTTGAATCAATTCATGAACAACATAGCCATGGTTTGTAAAGATTGCATTCCTTATAATTTATTGTTTAAATTCACGAACTATCAATTTGAAAAAATAACCAGCTTGGGTACGCGTACGGGTATGCGTACCTTAGCAACCGGATTGAGTTGGTTTTAGTTTCCAAACTCAGCAGAATTTTTCGGGTAGAAAAATTCCACCAGTACGCGTACCTAAGGTGACTGGTTTACTAGTTTGTAACTACAAACTCAACGGAATTTTCCGGGAGGAAAAGTTCCGCCAGTACGGGAAAGCGTACCCAACCTGTCTCCTTTACCAATTCCGTGTGCACACATATGCACACACTTGGTTTCCGGTACATGGATTTATACACTAATGTGTGAACACACTATATATGATTATATCCATAGATGGTTACATAATCTCAACTCTACATTCCAATCATTGAAACATTCTTCTATAATGTTATAATAGTCGTTATTCACAACTATCGTCATCAAAGCAATCAAGAGATTGAAACGTCATCATGACTTTCATCACGGGTGAAAATGAAAATGGTTAAAGCGAAAGCTTACCAACACATATTTCGAACAATAGATAGGCGAGATAAACTCGGCTCGAAATAGCAAATGTGTATGTATGAAAACTATCATACTTATAGGACTTTTGTCGCAAGATTAGAAGATAGAGTAGATAGACTTTTGATTGATAGATAAGTTCAAGTCTCCACATACCTTTTAGTCGGATGAAGTTCCACTGGTTCCTTGAGTAGTTCTTCGTCTTCGTAAGATGATCTTCGTGGAGTCTGGAGCTCAACTACACTTAACTATCCTAGTCCGAGGCTTAGATATAAGTAGACTATAAATCAAGACATATAGTTTTGACAACTAAATTTGACAAACAAGCTTGAGATAACACGGTGCATCAGGATCTAGCTGGATTGGAGTTAGGTTTCCCAACCCTTGTCCCGTAGGAGCTAAGGTTCTGGGTAACCCTGCGTTAGCCGCAGGTGGCTTCGTAACATTGGGACGCTCCGGTAACGGCATGTTGTACAATGGTTTTTCTCCCGATGTTTGCCCCATCCCCTCAGTAGGAGTAGGTGGTTTTTTAGCAACCGTTCTTCTTGCTATCTCGCTTTTTCCGTCCCCCGCTTCATTCCTTTGGTTTGTTCGAGCCGGGTTTTGAGATCTGCCTCTTGTAACAGCAGGTCATGAACTTGTTGGTACATCACCTGGTTTCTGCATATCTTCGGCTTTTTGTTATCCTGTGGTCATAGAGAAAACGGCAAAATTTGTTGTTAGGGTCTCTTCGTTAAAAGTAGCAATTAATGCTCTGACATAGAAGACGGCTAAGTAGCTTTTTGAGAAAAAGTACTAGAATGACGTCTGAAAAGATGGGTATTTAATTTCTGATGACACCCTTGGAAAAAAAACCTTAAATGTTGAAAACAATTTAAAAAGGGTGTCAGATCTCCCAAGAAAAGGGGGTTATTAAATGCTTTTTAAGATCTTTTCTCCTTAAATTCTCACTGAGATTCCCTAGTGCTCAGAGATACTCAGATCTGAAGGATACTTTGTCTGAAAAAGTTGTTTTAGTGTAAAACAAAAGTTTTAACGTTTTGTGAATACGTTTTTTGGCGAAAACTTTGTAGATCTGTAAGATTGCAAGTCTTTAGAGGTTATGAACTCAAAGGACTTACATAAATAACGGATGAACAAATCACTAGAAAGTGAGATCCATCGTTGTTGAACTCAGATATCTTCGTTAAAGAAGATGCGTAAGTTAAAAAATAAAGGAACATAAAAACTCAAGCTGGTGAGCAACTATTTCTAGCGCCAAACTGTGACTATTAATTTTCCCATAGTCTACGTAATGTATACAACTCAAGAATCGAATATTATGTAGTAATAATGCCTCTGTTGAACTGACAATGCTAAGTAATAAAAGATACTCAAGATCACAATAATAACGAAGAACACAAATATAATGTAAATGCAACTAAGTTATCATGAGACACAAGAGATTACGTGGTACGACTTTCGTCGACGTCCACGGGGCAATGAGTGATTGTTTGTATTAAGTTTTGGTGGTTACAAAGATATTAAATGCTTTCCAAAGTAATAGATAGAACTCAAGTTGAAGTAAATACTTAAGTTCTAAATATTAAATAGGTATAAGCTTAAGACTAGATCTTCTTCTCCTAAGTATTGAATGCCCTTATTTTTTTGGTGAAGCTTGGTATTTATAGTCCCTTCGGCTCCAGATATATCTTTGTTGTCTTTGGGTCCATCGTTCCCTGATATACCTTTCGTACAAATGGTACCTTCGTTCACCGCTTGTTATCTCCAGTCAAAATCTGCCACCTCAGCTGACCCACATTCCTTCGGGAACTACCCAACCTCAGTATAGATGGTACCTTCGTTCACTGATAATCTCCGTCGTTCGGATTCAGCCAGCTCATCTCTGTCCACGTGCTTTAGCTTGGCGTGTAGATAAGAGATTTGAGCATTTAATGCTGATTGGATATGTCATCTAACTCTGTCCCTTCGCCAGCTGCCTCTCTCTATACTATTGTTTTGGGGTAAAACTGATTCTGTTGTTTTTGGTAATTTGGGGTGTGTTGATAAGAAACAAGTTCAAACCCTAAAAAAATGCACTGCACGGGAATGCGTTTAGGTTTGAGAAATCAATCTGTAAGACTCTGGCCTAAACCAAGAAATGGCCGTTCCAGATTCAATTCGGTCACAAGGTGAAGGAGAAGGGTTGATCTTAGGGAGGAAAGCAGAGAAGGTGTTTGAGATCAGAGTGTTGAATTATGAAGGTGTGGCTGTTTATGACTTGTGTGTCAGAAAATGGTTCTGGGTACTTGTGTTGATAACACTTGTGTTCTTCTTGAAATAGATTGAAAATCTATTTATACAAGTCATTAGAGCGCAACCCTGATCTCGTAGGAAATGGAGGAAGTTAAGTAGTGGAGTGATGGAGTTGTGTAAGAGGTGGTGATCATTGCGTGATCACACCTTCACCCACTACTCCATCATTACTAACCGTCCGTATTTTCCTAACACATTCTCGTAATGGGCGCGTTGCACGCCGCACGCTGTAAATCGCCAGACCAATACCCCAGTAAGCATCCCCCAGTTTGTGACATGTTTGATGTCTCGAATAAGCGGGTCAAGTCGTGGGACCCACCACGGAGAATAGCATGGTGCTATTAGGTGAAACAACTAAGTAGTTTATGAGGCCAACATTGTATGTATTCGATGCATGTGAAACATCGCATTTAAGCAGCTCAACTAATCGATGTGTATGAAGCATCGTTGTTTTAGAGCTTGATTGAATAAGTCGCGGATAGGCGTCTTAAAGAAGACAACATGATCGACCACCTTTGGGTGATCGTTTGAGGACCCTACGTTCAAGTCATTATTTGGACGATCGTCTCATGTGGAAGAGGAATTGCCGGTCTTTACAATGTTGTTTTGCTTGTTTTCGAAAAACAACTTCAACTAGGTTAGCAAAGTTGGATGGACGAGATGATTTGCGGCAGTTGCATACTTCCATTGACACAAATTTAGGATTGTGGAAGCCGTGTGACCCACTCCTCTTTGGACAAGCGTTTCGAGGTATTGAGCTCTAGTTTGCATAGGCCGGTCAATCACGTGTAAAGGTGGGTCCACAGTGATCACGTTAACAACTTTGGGATCACTTAAATCTGGATCTATGCCGCTCATTAAGCTGGCGAAGATGGATGGTTGTGATCAATCTGTGACAGTTATGTACTGCCGTGATCTAAATTAGGGTTTTTGAACACAACACGTCTGCTCAAGTTTGTGCAAGCGGTCGAGCACCCTATGGGCTTGCCATAGGCAAGTCGATCGTTCAAGGGGAAAGTGGGGCCGCCAATGACCATGCTGGCGCCTCTTTGATCATTCCAGGAAAGATCTCGGTCGTCCAACAGGTCTAACAAAGTTGGACAATTGTGATCGATTTGCAGCAGTAATGTGTTTCCGCAAACACCGATTAGGGCTTCAAAGCAGTCGTGTCTACCCTAGTTCAATCGAACGACTTGGTGTACTATCAACTCCCATGAGCAAATCGATTGGTAAGGGATAATATTGGTCCGGTGGCGAATGTATTGGCATTTCCTTGATCATTTGGAACACGATCTAAGCCGTCCAACTAGGCTGGCGAAGTTGGACGGATATGATGACTCTTGAGACCGTTTTTTTACGGTCTTAGCTCGTTCTAGCCATTCTTGCATAGCGCGATCACCCATGTTTTGTATCGATGTTCAAAGCACTTCGCGGCTGAGGGAATGGGACTCGATCGTCTAGGGCACTAGTGGGCCCGCCGGTAGTCACTGCGGTGATTGCCTAATTCTATTAGGAGTAAGCTATGCTTGTTAAATCATGCGGCCAAGTTGTGTGACCGTGATTGTTTCTGAGACTGACATTAAAACTCTAGATTTTCTTTAAGAATAAATGTGTGTTCAATCACGCGAACTTTAATTAAAAGTGTGTGAACACATCGATCTCTTTGTCACAGAGATGTAACTCGTATGAGTATTTTTGTGCAGATCTCAATACTAACACTTCGGGAGATTCATGCTACTCTGCTGAGAGTGAGCATTGATCGTCATGTCATGTTAGTATTGAGAGTTCTACTGGGAACATAACACGAAAAAATATCAGGCGAGTCATGCATTAGTTAATAATGCTTTCATAATAGAATTCACATAATACTTGGG
Organism: Papaver somniferum; assembly: GCF_003573695.1. Classification (NCBI taxonomy): domain Eukaryota; kingdom Viridiplantae; phylum Streptophyta; class Magnoliopsida; order Ranunculales; family Papaveraceae; genus Papaver; species Papaver somniferum. The sequence continues at coordinate 119,115 of NW_020652637.1, read as the reverse complement.
ATTACTATTGCGCACCATTCTGAATGAATTTCATATATACTGAGTTGTTCAATACATGTGTAAATAAATAGGTTTGAGCACTCATCACTTTCAAATGGCCTTTATTCCTTTGCAGGATCACGGCGCTAAACATAGGGTTTTACGATTTTGACCCAGAACTAAAAACCACCATCAACATTAAGTCCCCTGCTTAGCACGTAACGGTGACATTGTTGCGGGGTAAGCACTAGATGGTGACAGATAAAGAAATTCTCAAGAAGATTTTAATGCACATTACCAGGATAGAGACTGGCTTGGTCCTTGCGTATGGCACGTTTCCTTTCAGCGCGGTTATTTTTTCAGATAGATAAGTATGTACTTGATTGCTATCCCGTATCTGGAGCCTTTATACACGACGAGTAAAGACTCCTTTTCTTCCCGGGTCTTGCTGATTTGTGGAATATAAATAAGACGCTGGAGCCTTTTATCATCACAGGATTGCTTCTCTTCCTCGTTTCAGGTATTGCTCCTTGTTCATTGTGCAGATTTTTGATTGATAATGACGATTTTTATTTACCAGATGTTGGTATGATCATAACGTCCCTTTTTCCAGTGTATGATGGGAACTGCTGGTGATGATTACTCTTTTACTTCTCTAGAGAAGAGATTCGAAGTCGACAAACCTGAGGCTAGCGCGTTCGAGGAGGTGATGTCCTAATAGATCCTCCATTTCGTGAAGCTGATCGTGCCATACAGGGTATGTCTCTTCTGCAACTACGTTTCGTTCGGGAGCGTGCTCAGGATTTCTTGGCTTCGGTCGGCATGGAGGAAGAATTGAGGCGCGACGAAGCGTCTCAGCTGCCGAGTGCGAGATCTGAAAGGTTTACAGCTCGGCTAAAGCAGCGAAGGATCAAACATGAGCGGCATTCCAGTGAAAACAAGTATGATTACCCTGTCTGTAATGGAGTCATCATCCTTGATTCTGACATGGATAAACCGGAGTATCCTCATAAGGATGTTGGGGCAGTTCCTGAGGGAGAGGTCAAAGTTGATTCCGTGGAGGGTTTCGAAGCAAACGCCGGAGGGAACACTGAAGTGGTTGTTGAGGAGATCATGATAGCGGCACCTGGGGAAGATGTTGAAGCAACTTCCAAGGATGATGTTGGAGCGTCTATTGAAGGGAATATTGAAGCAGATGTTGAGGGAGGCATCGAAGCGGCATAAAAAGGGGAAGTCGATGCGGCTTGTGATGAAGGCGTCGAAGCAGCTTCCAACGGTTCATGCGAAGATGTTGTTGATCCTTCTGATGACTAGATTTCTCTTTGTTGCTTGCTTTTATTCATTTTTGAACGCTTTCATGGTCTGTAGACATTCCTTTTTGTGCTCAGCGGCGACTGAGTTTAGGTTTGATTAAACAATGGTTCTTCTATTTACGTTATCTTGAGACCCAACTGTGACGCGTTCCAGTAGGGGCATAATAGAATATCCCCATGTCATCAATTCATGCATATAATCAGTGATGCGTTTTATGTGTACTGTCTCTGTGATCATTTCTCACGATCCCAAGCAATGAAGGAGGATGTGATAATGAAAGCCAGAGATTAACCACGAACCTGTATTCCAGTTGGCAAAGTTTCACAAATCCCATTGTGGTGATGCCGCTTCATTGTTGGATTAGGTCGTTCTTCCAGGCACTTATCCTAATAATCATACGAATACCCTTTGCCCTTTCCTTCATGCATGTAGGCCTTTAATGTTTTTTCGAAAGATGTTTCTTCCTTAAGGTTTTGTTTCTTCTAGTTGACTGATGGGTAATGAGGGTTTAGGTTTGCTCAAGATTTTGCATCACGATTCAGAGGCAACGAGATTTTTAAAAGAAAATAATATTTTGATTAACAATAATGAAACCCTAATTATGAATGCCAGCAGTGCAATCATTTTGGAGGAATTACAAATATTGCATGATAAAAAGGGAAATTGCTGAAGGAAATACTAAAGAGAACGCTGGAGGAGAAGGTAGCACAACGTTTTTGGTATGAAGAACGCTGAAGGAAATGGTAGCACAACGTTTTAGGTATTGTAGGGTTCGATCCATCGTGAGGGAATCGTCACGCCTTCCAGTTTGTCAGCATTAATGAGCTTGTAGTAACCGCCTAATATAACATCTGCCACCAGGTATGGCTTATCTTCCTTTTCTGTAGGTGAATCAGACTGAGCGATCACTTTCACTGTCACATCCACAACTTGAAACGCGGTCGCCTTTATTACCAAATCTCCAATTTGAAATGGGTTTGGTCGTTGCACACCTACTTGGTCCTTGGACTCGTCATCTTTAATCGAGACAGCTTCTAAAATTTTGACAAAGCGTTTGAAAGGACCGACATCCCATTCACATCTCCTAATGGCGGTTAGGTTGTTGATTGGAGCAAGTCCCCGAGACTTAGCAGAATGAGGAGTGGCTGGTTGCAAAAAGGGTTGTTCGATAAGACTTACTTGGGTTTGGAATCTTCTGACGTATGATGATGGGATTTCTCTAGGTAATTGCGTCACATCGGCAAACTGTCGATACGCCAATAGGTAATCTTAGGGATTTGACGGCTTGTTGGTAATCCTTTCAGGTATAGACACTGGTAAGGGACACACTCCTAGATTTTCTTTGTTGTTATGCACTCACGAGCGTCTCAGAATCATATCATAGTTCGGGTAATCTTTCACAATATGAAACTTACCGCGTGCTAGAGCGTCTCCTATCTTGATTTCGAGGTCAACGTATCCATAAGCGTCTCTAGACTCTCCTTCAGAGTTTTTAATTATGGTCGGGCAATGAACAGCTTCCTGCTTCGAAATCTTTGCAGCTTTCAGGGCCTTGACGGTGACAATGTTGAAATCAGATGCTACGTCGATCAGCACGTTTTCGAACTCGATATCCTTCAAGCGAGCGACGGTTAGGAGTCCCCAGTTACATCTCGCGTTTCCTAGGAAGGATTGCGGTTCAGGGGAAACTTCCTTAACCGGAAACATACACGTGCCTGATACGACACTGTTAAGAGCCTCAAACATGTCTTGACGCTGTTCCTTTGAGAAATACAGAATTTCACACAATCGTTCCATCATAGAGTGCACAGTCTTATGAATAGAGTCCCCAGAAATCATGCAACTCCTTACAGGAAGGGGGTCTCTGTTGACTCCTTCGTTTCCTAGTTGAAGTTCTCCCGCATCCACCTTCTCTTTGAAAATGCGCTTCAACTTGTTGCAGTCACTGGTTGGGTGATTGACGAACCTGTGATAACGACATTATTTGGGATTCGCCATCTCTTCTTCAGTTGACGGACGTCTAAGAAGAGGTAGCTTGATTGCATCATCTTGAATCCATGCTTTCAGGAGTTCAATGACCTCATTTATTGGAAATGGGAAGTCTGGAGCATCTCCAGCTTCAGGAGCTTTAGCCGTGGCTTTCCGGGATGGGGTCGTCTGCACTGGCGCTGTGAGTTTGGGTTGTTGCTTCGTTGCTGGAGCTTTCCTTTTTCCTCCTTCACCTACCACACTTACCAAAGGACCAGTGTTGTATTGCTTGTTGATAAGACGCTTGTTCCCTCGAGTTTCACGTGCATCCTCACCCCTGGACGGTCTGGTTTTTTCGAAAAGCGCTGGTGCGGTCGTAGCCGATCGCTTAGCATCTTCATGAAGTTCAGAGAACGTCTGGAAGCGCAGATTTTCCAGTAAAGCACGATAGATGGGAACCATACCATTAATGCACGACTCTACCAATTGTTGTTTGGTTATGTTTGGATCGTGACAGTCCAAAGCTTGAATTCTGAATCTCTTGACGTAATCGTTCGGATGCTCGTTGTTTCGCTGAAACATTCTTCCCAAGTCCGAGAAAGTGATTTGCTCGGACACGAAGAAATACTTATTGTAAAAGGCGGTGACCATCTCACACCAGTTTGATATGATGTTTGGTGCGATGTTGTTATACCAGGTGTATGCTCTTCCAGTAAGAGATTTTGAGAATTCTTTCAGGCGGAGGACGTGATTATATTCTTGTTCTCCTAAAGATTCCAGAAAACGAGAAATGTGTTCGCGAGCGTTACCAGTACCATCATAAATGGAAGACTAAGGAGAGGAATATCCTCTCGGTATGGGAACTCTCTTCACATCAGGAGGATATGGAGGTTGGTGCTGGTGCAGGTCCACCGGGTTTTCCTTGCCTTGATTTTGGAGAAGTCGTTCCAGTTCTTCACGAGTGATGAAGTTGGATGGCTGGTTCCTTTCCCATGGGCGTTCAGGAGAAATACGGTCTTCTTCATCTAGGTAGGCACGTCCTGCCGAAGCACTCGCGCCAGGCGTGTTGAAGGTACTCCTTGTTGGTTCCATGGGATGTCGTGACTCTTGTGACAATCGTTATGTTAATGTCTTGAGGAAAGTGAGTACCTCTTTCTGGGTCGAAGCCATGTCTGTCGGAGCCTTAACGAGAATTTCTTACCTCTCCATCAAATCAACAATAGTGATAGGGGGTTGGCCTCCTCTGACTCCTCGGTCCCCTCGTCCTGACGGGGGAATAACAGCTGATCTGGTGACTACTGGAGGTGTTACACTTGAAGAAATGTTGGGGTTTGCGGCTGCTCTTGCTCTGGTGATGGGAGGTGTTATCGAGGGAATATCTCCTGCTCCGCTGGTGTTGGTGGTAGATGACGTAGTTCCACGAGATGCATTGATCGTATTGACAGGCTGTATGGTAGCTCCACTGACAGGGACATCAACACCGAGAGTGTTGTCAGCGCTAGTTCCATTGGAATTGGTCGCCGATCCAGACCTAAGATCCACCATTTTGAATTTTGAGAAAATTGAAATGAAATTGAAATTTGATCTTGCAACCGAGAGATGAATCTCCCACTGTGGTCGCCAGTTGTTTTGGGGAAAAAACTGATTCTGCTGTTTTTGGTAATTTGGGGTGTGTTGATAAGAAACGAGTTCAAACCCTAAACAAATGCACTGCACGAGAATACTTTTAGGTTCGAGAAATAAATTTGTAAGACTCTGGCCTAAACCAAGAAATGTCCATTCCAGATTCAATTCGGTCACAAGGTGAAGGAGAAAGGTTGATCTTAGGGAGGGAAGCGGGGAAGGTGTTTGAGATCAGAGTGTTGAATTATGAAGGTGTGGATATTTATGACTTGTGTATCAGAAAATGGTTCATGGCTACTTGTGCTGATAACACTTGTGTTCTTCTTGAAAATAGATTGAAAATCTATTTATACAAGTCATTAGAGCGCAACCCTGATCTCGTAGGAAGAGGGGGAAGTTAAGTAATTGAGTAATGAAGTTGTGTAAGAGGTGGTGATCATTGCGTGATCACACTTTCACCCACTACTCCATCATTAATAACCGTCCGTCTTTTCCTAACATGTTCTCGTAATGGGCGCATTGCACGCCGCACACTGTAAATCGCCAGACCAATACCCCATTAAGCATCCCCCAGTTTGTGACATGTTTGATGTCTCGAATAAGTGGGTCAAGTTGTGGGACACGCCGTGGAGAATAGCATGGCGCTATTAGGTAAAAAAACTAAGTTGTTTATGAGGCCAACATTGTATGTATTCGATGCATTGAAACATCACATTTAAGCAGCTCAAACTAATCGATGTGTATGAAGCATCGTTGTTTTAGAGCCTGATTGAATAATTCGCGGATAGGCGTCTTAAAGAAGACAACATGATCGACCACCTTTTGGGTGATCGTTTGATGACCCTACGGTCAAGTCATTATTTGGCCGATCGCCTCATGTGGAAGAGGGATGGCCGGTCTTTACAATTTGCTTTGCTTGTTTTCGAAAAACAAATCCACACCATCCAACTAGGTTAGCAAAGTTGGATGGACGAGATGATTTGCGGCAGTTGCATACTGCCATTGACGCAACTTTAGGATTGAGGAAGCCGTGTGACCCACCCATCTTTGGGCGTGCGTTTCGAGGCATTAATCCCTAGGTTACATAGGCTGGTCAATCACGTGTAAAGGTGGGTCCACAGTGATCACGTTAACACCTTCGGGATAACTTAAATCTAGATCTATGTCGCTCGTTTAAGAGGCGAAGATGGATGGTTGTGATCAATCTGCGACAGTTATGTACTGCCGTGACCTAAATTAGGGTTTTTGAACACAACACGTCTGTTCAAGTTTGTGCAAGCGGTCTTGCACCCTATGGGCTTTCCATAGGCAAGTTGATCGTCCAAGGGGAAAGTGGGCCGCCAGTGACCATGCTGGCGCCTCTTTGATCATTCCAGGGAAGATCTCAGTCGACCAACAAGGCTGGAAAAGTTGGACAGTTGTGATCGATTTGCGGCAGTAATGTGTTACCACAAATACCGATTAGGGTTTAAAAGCAGCCGTGTCCACCCTAGTTCAATCGAACGACTTGGTGTGCCATCAACTCCCATGAGCAAGTCTATTGGTAAGGGATAATATTTGGCCGGTGGCCAACGTATTGTCATTTCCTTGATCGTTTGGAACGCGATCTAAGCCGTCCAACTAGGCTGGCAAAGTTGAACGGATATGATGACTCTTGAGACCATTCTTTTACGGTCTTAGCTCGTTCGAGCCATTCTTGCACAGCACGATCACCCATGTTTGAGATCGGCGTTCAAAGCACTTCGTGGCTGAGTGAATGGGACTCGATCGTCTAGGGCACTAGTGGGCCCGCCGGTAGTCACTGCGGTGATTGCCTAATTCTACTAGGAGTAAGCTATGCTTGTTAAATCATGCGGCCAAGTTGTGTAACCGTGATTGTTTCTGAGACTGACATTAACAGTCTAGATTTTCTTTAAGAATAAATGTGTGTTCAATCACGCGAACTTTAATTAAAAGTGTGTGAACACATCGATATCTTTGTCAGAGAGATGTAACTCGTATGAGTATTTTTTTGGAGATCCCAATACTAACACTTCTGGAAATTCATGCTATTCTGCTGAGAGTGAGCATTGATCGTCATGTCATGTCAGTATTGAGAGTTCTACTGAGAATATAGCACGGAAAAATATCAGGCGAGTCATGCATTAGTTAATAATGCTGGCATAAAATCAAATTCATAGAATACTTGGGATTACTACTGCGCACCATTATGAATGAATTTCATATATACTGAGTTGTTCAATACATGTGTAAATAAAGAGGTTTGAGCACTCATCACTTTCAAATGACCTTTGTTCCTTTGCAGGATCACGGCGCTAAATATAGGGTTTTATGATTTTGACCCTGAACTAAAAATCACCATCAAAAACTAGGCTCTACTTTTACATATTAACCGTCGAGGTATCCTTTCTTGGGATAAGATAAAGTAGATTTGCGAAGGTATCTTCTGTTACTCAGATTGCTCTGTATAGTGATGGCTACACAGTTATCTTGTGTGCGACCACTGGGACCGTGACACGTGTTCCACAGAATATTGGTATTCACATATCGCTTTCTTTTGGAAAGAGAACAGTTTTGAACAAAACTTGAGTCAAACCAACAAATTATGCGGTTTATTTGTTGAGGTGTGAACTGTGCCAAGGTCTTCAAGTTGTAAAACAACTTGAAAAATAATTATGTGTAGTTACCTAAAATCTGAGAGAGGTTAGAAGTGGGATTCTAGGGTTTCTGAAAGTGAGTTATGGGAGGTTGAGCACGAATAATCTTCGCCTAAACCACACACAATGGTCGTTCAAAGGACGCTTCAGTCATAGGGAAGAAGGATTAGGGATGGTCTTAGGGAGGGAAGGAGATGAAGAGATATCAGAGAACAAGTTATTGCTCTGAGAGGTTATGAGAAAGATCATCGTAGCTTGGAAAATAGATGACCTATTTATAGTTGAATTCTCTAATCTCAAGTCGGTGAAGATAAGGATTGCTTTCCGTGCCGTACGGAACAATTCTCCCGTCTCTTCAGGAATAGGGATAAACTAGGTTGAGTTTATCTCATTATTCCATCGCCTTTATTCTCTTCTGTGGTGAGAAATCAGCTGGGTATTTCTCATACGTGTCGTAGACCGCCAGACCAAAATCCTAATTGATATCCCCCCATTTGTGTGAAGTTGAGTCAGCCTTTGTGATGATGTGTTGAGAGAGAAATATTCTCTTTAGCCGAGTTGGCAAAGATAGAGAGATATTCTCTGATTTGTGAGAATGACTAGGATGAGTCACATGAAAAGGCATGGAATTCCTTAGGAATCGTGTGCACAGTATGAGAGGATCTGAGGCTGACCTCCCTCTCTCCATGGCCGGTCACATATGTCATGTGAAAACCGTATTATTGTTTGTGGGTCCCTTTATTGAGCATGTAGAGCTCAAGAGAGCTTATCCACGTTTTTGGATATCCCTGTGTAGTTCAGGCTCAATTTACTAGTCGTGAGTGTGTTTGAGAGGCTGAGAAATAGGCTTGAGCACTAGGTAAGGTGTGTGCCTATCATGTAAATCTATCCAGATTTTGAGGAGAGATTTGAATCTCTCCGAGATTTTGCGGACGAATTAAAAATCTCTCCGAGATTTTTGTAGAGAGATTTGAATCTCTCCGACATTTTGCGGACGGATCAAAATCTCTCCGAAGATTTTCTTAACGGATCCGTATCTCTCTGTGGTCAGCTGGGACTCGGCCTGGAGAGAGAGAGAAAAGGCTTTGTACGCCCGATTCATGTCTCTACGAGACTTTGGCTAACTTGTCTTTGACCAGCGTATCTTGCAGTGATGTGCTAGAAATCAACTGTGTGTCCATATGATGAGACAACAAGACCAGTGTATCTCGAAAGGATGTTCTAGGAGTCTGTCGAAAAGGCTCAGAGGTAGAATAACCAGTGTATCTCACGGGAATGTCCTAGGAGTTATCCGGAAACCTCAGTAAGTCGAGTCAGAGCCTAGAGCAGACATGACCAGTGTATCTCGCGATGATGTACTACGAATCAGTCTTTGATCTCAAATAGGGTGAGTCGTGCTTAGAGGAGATATGAAAATCTCCGCTCTAGGTCATAAGTCCCCCGGGGACGTATTTACGCATCTACAGAGCCTACACGACCAACAACATCTCGTTGATGACGTATACTAGGAATCATTGCATCACAATCAGCTACGTCTGGCGAAAACATGCTGGAATTGTGGCTGTTCTGGTTCATAAGTCTGCCGGGGACGTTTTACGCTCCACATAACCTAAGTGACCAGCAGTATCTCGTTGAGTATGTGCGCTAGGAATCACGACATCACGACCAAAAATGTGTCTCGTGGGGAGTATAGAGATGGTAACAAATCATTCGTACGCAATTACAATTCGTTCATCCTTTTAGACTTGAAGAATCCCGAATTGATGTTTAACCTTCGATCTTTTGATCTTGAAATTGATTATGGACCTTGGAATTTCCTGGGACTTTGTATTGAACGTCAATGACATGATAATGAAGTCTTGATGGAACAAAATTTCCGTCTTGGAAAAATCCTAATTTTCTCTCGTTGTGCATCCTTGAGTTTCAGAATAGGCTAGCATGTAGAGGAAAAAGGAATTTCTTGAACGGTTCCTGACTGGCCTTAATGTTAGTGGCCGTGATAAAATATGAACACTTACTTTTGAAGTAACGGAGTCCCTATCCCATGTGGATTCTGAATCCAGGCTTGTGTTGTACCCTAATTTCTCTCTTCTTCATGTCTGACCCCTGCGACACTCTGGAGAAGCTTGACAAGCGCTTGGAAGGCGCGCATCTATCTTGTGGGGTTAGAACCTTGTGTGATGAGAGCTTGTTCGATTCCTTGTACCAATCAAACTTCTCTTTATTAGAGAAAGTACATACCTTTTAAACTAAGGGTATTTTCATCAAAAACCACTATGAGCTTGATTTTTCTTTGGCATGAGAGAAGCTTGGAGCCTCCCTAGGCATAGTCTCATCTTGAAAGAGGGATTGGCGCGTGTCTGGTCCTGATTTTGGAAATCAAGATCCCGAATTCCATGTTTTGAGCAAGATTCCCTTTATTTTCTCCGAAATTCTGCTTTTCTGGATTCCGTTTCAACCCTATTCTTCTTCGAACACTTAGAGAACTCAATATTCACGTGTATGATGCCTTTGGAAAGAGTATATGATAGCTTGGTTGATCTCTAGCTACATTAATGCTCTCTTCTTTGAAAATACTCAAAATTACAATATAAGGGTATTTTAGTCAAAATCCCTTGTGAGCTCATTTTTGTTGAAGAGAAATGATCTAAAAGGGATTGAGAGAGTCTTAGAGAACCGTCTAAGAGAATGGGAGAGGCTCGGTCTCCTCTCTTTTAGAATATACCCCTTTTTTCACAAAATTCTTGAAATTAGTGCTTTTCCACAAAACCCTAATTCTCTTCGACTTTCGATCCCTCTGAAAAAAATCCGAGAGAATAAATAACGTCCCACTGGCCTAGGAGAGCATCCTCACGCATGAAAAGGTCTTGGACACGACTTGGAAGAGTTTTGGAAGTAGAAAAGACCTTGGTTTCCTTATTTGAGCCAAATTAGGGCTATTTTCCTCAAAACCCTAATTCTCTTCGACTTTCGATCCCTCCGAAAAAATTCCGAGAGAATAATTGACGTCCCATTGTCCTAGAAAACTGTTCCCATGCATAGGAAGGGCTTGGACACGGCTTGGAGGAATTTTTGGAAGGAGAAAAGACCTTGGTTTTCTTATTTGACCCAAATTCTTTTTGATTTCCTTATTTAGCTCTAATTCCTTTTGCTTCAAGGATTCCTTCTTGGGGTTTAATCAAAAAGAGAAGTATTTTGACGTGAGACATGGTTTAGAAACCGGTCCAGTATGTTCCACGGATTTTACTCATAGTAGAATTTCTTATTCTTTTGTCTTCTCTTAAAACTCCTTTCCTTGCTTGGCTTGAACTCTAGTTGGATGCATTGGAGGATGAGGTAACTTGAAAAACGTGTGTATGGGTCTGGTTCCATGATTGGATAAGAACTTGATCGCTTCTCTTAGCAAAATCCCCTTTTCTTCAAAATAGACAAAATATCGAATTAGGGGGACTTCTGTGTTTACTTCTGCCTTTTCTTGATAAGTCTGAGTTCAAGGAGGCGGAGAAACTTCGGCATGAATTGTGATTTACTTGGGTAAGGATAGAAACAAGTAGAACATGTCCTAGACATTTTTTGGAAGTTGGTTTCCCTGTTCAAGTGAGATTCATCCTTTTATTTGAAGTAGGATTTATATTGCACTCTGAAGGAAATTCGCGTGCTAACTTTTAATGCTTTGAGTAATTGAATTGAGTTCTTAATAATGACATGTTGAGTGATAGAATCTTTCTTTTGCATAGATGGTAACCTTGTTCTTCTTTCAACACAATACTAATCTTCAAACTGATGACCTAGAAGTTAGCAGAAGTACTTTATCATCTTGAGTTTGCTGATATAGATACCCATCCTTCATTCTCCATAGAGTCATCTTCGTTAAGTCTTGATATTTGTCCCTCCTTGATCATATATTCATATTCCTTCGACCATTGAATGAATAGAAGTAGTCGTATTTGTCAAGGATTCACTTTGTTTAGGTGTTCGTCAAAAAGAAACTTCAGATTTGAGACACTTATGGAGAATGGATGTGAACTCTTCATACAGACTCTGATTTGAGTCCTCGGCCCCATATTTGAAAGAAAATAGAATATGCTTTCTAATTCTAAAAGAATGACTTGATTCCGAGTTCGTTTGGCTATGAGACTTTAAAGTACTTTTCAAAGGAGTTCCGGGCAGAGATTTTATCAAGATATACCAAAGTGGAGAAAAGAAGACAAGGAGCGAAAGCTAGGGTTTTGGGTTCTTCCATCACCAAATCTATTTCTCTTTGATTATATCTTATGTATATCATGGGTTTTACAAAATCCATGAGTAGCTAAACTTCTATTTGATTGAGGATGAATTCTAAGTTGTAAACAAGATTTGATTTAATATATGGATCTATTTTGATTTCTTCATATGATTATCGTTTGTTTCTACTATGATGAATATTTATGATTGATTGATTTAGGTGGCCAACTAAACCGCTCCCTTGATTGATCTATTTCTAGTGACAGGTTAGGATATCCGTAATTATTGAATAACCCTTACACAAGTAAAAAACGTGAGCCCTTTCATAGAGATTATGTGGAGCAATTGCGTGTAGAAACAACACTAGTAAACAGACCGAGCTTATGTATTTGATGCTTGGATCAACCTAATTCATAAAACCCATAGCGTTCGATTAGGTTACATCTTGAGAGCTTATTCATGGTGGCCTAGACGGATAGAATCTGGTAGCCGAGCGCTTCCATATCCAGTGACATTAGGAATTTAGGGATATCGGAGCTTATTGATATTCTACGGTTGGTGATAATCTATGATTTATTACTCCAATGATTGTTTAGTAAAGAAAAAGGATTCCTCGATCATACTCCTCGTCCTTTATTACATCTTTATTGATTGCTTTGTTATTTACTTTGTTTTATAACCTGTAAGAAAAAACTCCCATTTGTGACACTTGACAACTGAAAACTCCATGCTCTTCGTGGGAACGATCCTTGACTCCATTATATTACAAGTCAATTATGGGGAAATAAGTGATTTAATTTGTTGCACTCACGACACGTATCAGAGCATGGAACTCATGTTTAAATAGACTGGTAAGATCTGCAGTAATCTTGACTTGGATATTTTCTATGCTGCTAGATACTCCTTTGACTGTCATCCACTTTCTTAGACAAATCATCATGGCTTCGTTGAAAGGTGTTGAGCTTCTTGTGAATATCATCGAGACATTTCTGGTTCACCATAGTAGAACAGATTATTAAGATCGAGTTTTCTGATATCACTTGTAGTGATCTACACTACAAATGGTCTCAAGAACAACTCTTCCTGATCCAGAACTGAGAATAAGGGAAAGGAGACAAGAGAGATGAGAGAGAAGATAATATAGCTTTATTTTTTAGGAGATTTTGCGTTTCCCCCTCAAAAAAGATAGTTATTTTGCATTACTCCCTTTTAAAATTGCTAATAGGTAAAACCCCCTCTCAGTTATAACCGGTGTGTAACTTAACATGTGCTACAGACGTGCTTGTTATATTAAAATATTAAATTCATAAAACCCAAAAATACCCTTTAACATCGACCGTATGAAATTAATCTGGGTAAATATGTTTCCAGATGATTACACGTGCTTATCTCTCTCGCGGAAACTCTTTTATCTTTTGCTTTCTGAGCACAAACTAAAACCCATTAATGAACAAGTTCGAAGATAAACAAACAGATAAATTTTGATGAATACCTTTTTTTTTTCTCTACATACATATAATTTCTAATCATCCAACAAAAATTACAAAATCTCTCAAATGTCCTTGATTTTGGATCCACTAATCTTGGCGCATCCACCTAATCATCTAACAAAATAGCGAAATCAAAGAAGACACAACTATTAAAATTCAATTCCAATAAATAAGAACAAATGTTGATGAGTACCTGGTTACCAGTGAGAGCACACAGTGAACCCAATCTACTTTCAAGTTATATATGCTGGATCACTTGGTGCGTTCTCATAAGCTTATAGAATACTTTCAGGTGAGCTTTTGTTTATCTGAAATTCTACCTTGATTTCTTTAATTCTCGGTAAAATGAAATTTCTTTTATAACCCATTGCGATTTGATCAAAACCTATTAAAATCCCTAAATCAATTTCAATAAAATCCTTCAAAATCTATCAATCCCTTCTTCTTGCTCGCCGTCGGTGTCTACGGTGATTCCTAATGAGGTAGGATTTCCTAATTGTTATTAACCTGATAACAATAAAGTTGATATGGAATCTTTTGATTTGTTAAAACGAAACATTTAGTTCGGTATAACAGTTAAAATGAAGAACGGAGAATTGGAGTTCGAGTTTTCATTGAAAATCAAATGGTTTGGCTGAGGCAGGGAAGAAGACGACTGCTATTTCTAGGGTTTGTTAGCATATTTGTTTTATTTTTAACAAAGGCAGAATTTGTACACACGTGTATTGCGCAGATTCACGGATAATTGGATGGTCACGACAGTTACGACGGAGAGGGGGTTTTACCTATTAACGATTTAAAAAGGGCTAATGCAAAATAACTATCTTTTTTTGAGGGGAAACGCAAATTCACCATAAAATAACCTACTGTCCTTTTAAAGACAGATAAAATAACGTGCTCAACAGACGATATACTCACACGTGAGAGCTTATTATTACTAAAGGCGTATAACGCTTTACTACCTACCCTCTTAAAAGTATGCTCCTTACAAATAATGGATAACTTTCACGATGATTCTCGTTTTATAAGTTGTGGATTGCAGACAAGACTAAAACGTCAATTCCAATTGCCAAGATGACGAATTTACTGTCTTCTACAAGCCATTGGGACACTTCTATTAGTCTTGCTATTGATAGGATGACTCTAGACCATACCTTAATAGGTTTATCACGAGTGGAGACGTTCAACTTCCACAACATGCTTATGATGACATACATACCGCCAATATTAGAAGACAACAAAATAATTTCAATGAATTTGAAGAACTACGAATGCACTGTTACCCTTTTTAGGTAGTTTAAATCTTGATATAGTTTTACGGACCTACCTCATTGTATTATTTTCCTTTCATCAAGATTTTACGATTATGGGTTTTCCTTGGCAAGGTTTTAATGGGGAAACATATGCGTGTCCAAGAGTTTTTCAAGTTTCACAAATTTTTGTTATGTATTTCCTCTAAGGATGGTGATTTTGGCGTACTTTGAAGACATATTTCTATCTAGGATAACCTCTAATGGGTTATTCCGAATCGCCTAGTCAACTAACAACTTGAATTCTTGCTAGTATGTATGTAACTCCAATTTACAGGGGTGTAGCAGATCAAGATTTGTATGGATAAATATAGATACAGGTTTTACCTGAAACTGGTGGATTTATAATGTTTGTTAAAAGAATCTTTCTGATTCTTATAAATATATAATTTTGGATTATAATGGATTACACCAGGATTAGTTTAAATTTAAAACGGATTGCCAAAAAGTAATATAGTTGGAAAAAAAGGTCATCATATATCTTAATTGAATACCTAAGAGTTTTTAGGATTGTTAAATATCCATGTAAATCCTAACCCAATATACCTCTGTTAAAATCAGACAAAAAAAAAGGCAAAAGATCGATGAGTCATGTTGTCATGCGCGCATTCGCGTAACAACAAAAATAAACCTGCGGCTAACATCACTAGGATTTACATCATATTACCGAGTTTTGGATATACTAATATTATATTTTTCTATAAGATTTTATTTCTCAAATACTCATATACTTGCTAATTAATTTAAACTTAACTCAAACTTTATTTCTTATTTCTTGATCAAAACCTTGTATTGAAAGTGGAGATGATAAAATTTTTTGATCCAAAAAAAAGAAAAGATTTATGTTGAAAATGGTGCTTCTGATGCACTTTATATTTATATGAAACATATGTACATTTTTTGTTGATGATAAGAAGATTAAGAAAGAGATTTTTAGTACATATACAAAAGAAATTAGAGAAGAAGCAATCCAAGAGTGATGGGTGGGCATCTACGAGATTTGAGATTTACTGGGGAGTTTTGATTTTGTGAACAACAAAACTAAAGTACAAAACTATTATTGGTTGGGTTTTCTTTTTTCAATCAATAGCTTTTCTAGACCTAGAATTGGTATGGAATTTGGTTGATATTAATAAATGGAAGATGGGGATGATTCGGAGGAAAGAAATAAATAATATGAAGACAAAGTAAAAATTTGAATTCACATCAAGTGATAGAAATGAGTTTAATTTGTTTGGGTATTGGCTTGATTTTATGATTGTCAAACATGTTTTCTATTGAATAAATATTTTTATTCAATTTTGAGGGATTATTGAAAGTTGAAATGCATGATTTTCGCGTATACTACGCAAGTTCTTTGTTGAGCAGTTGTAAATGGTGGAATCTCAGATCCGCTGGTAAGTGGTAGTGTCTTTGTCTTGTATCTCTATCCTCCCTCGACTTTGTGAGGCTTCAGCCAGAAATAGTTAAAAAGATTTTTTTTCTTGACAGAAAAGATCAAAGTAGATTAAAAAAAGTTCCAAGTCACAAAAAGTGACAAAGACACAGAAAGTTACATGGATGAGTTTACCACTGCATCCCAATTCAAATCACGAAAGATATCAAATGCCCAACTAAACATCAAGCATTTTTCAACAGTAATAAGTTGCTTGGTATGTCTAGAAACATTATTGTAAAGCCTTGCATTTCTCCCCTTCCACGGTGTCCACCAAATGGAAAAAGGAAGGAGACCCAAAAGCTTCTTAATTTTATTTTTGCCTTTCTTATTTCCCCATTCCCATAAGATAGTGCTGACATTCGTAGTCATCACCCAAGTTAATCCAAAACTGTTGTGGAAAAAAAACCAGATCGCAAAAGAAGTTTTGCAATGCAAAAATAGGTGTTCATTAGTTTCATCCACATTCCCACATAATACACGGTTTGTAAAATAGTATAAGAACAAGTCTAACAATGGAGTCGAACTTATTCCAAGCTTGGAACAAGCGTGGAATATCAAGTCTAATGGATTCCAAGTTGGTACCATCCACATTTTTCCCAAGCCATATTTCATGGTTTTGTGGAATCTAAAGAAACGATAATTTGACCAGTGTTAATTCAAGCGCAGAAAACTTATTCTTAATAACCATACAAATATTTAAGTCAAATACCATTGACCAAGTCAAACACTATTCCTTTTAGCGGCAAACGATATTTGGATTGGCATTTCTGTAATTTCATTATAATAGACTTGAACTTCCATGAACAATTCCAACTGCTGAGCTGTCATGGAAAATGGAAGATGAATTCTTCCACCATAAGACTTGCTCTAAACACTAATCTTTTTAACTTTTGACTAATGAATCTTTGATCTTGTCCAAGTGTATAACATGCAAAAGGTGAAGAGAAAGTTCAAAAC
Organism: Papaver somniferum; assembly: GCF_003573695.1. Classification (NCBI taxonomy): domain Eukaryota; kingdom Viridiplantae; phylum Streptophyta; class Magnoliopsida; order Ranunculales; family Papaveraceae; genus Papaver; species Papaver somniferum. The sequence continues at coordinate 102,155 of NW_020652637.1, read as the reverse complement.
GTTAAAGCTATTGTCCCTGAGAATTCATTTATGAATGAATTCATATACTGACATCCATTTAATAAGTGTATATCCATTTCATTATATTATAGCCGTTCATTTAGTTGATGTCTAGGACTTTTCTTTTAACATTAAATACTATTATTTTAGAAACGCAGATTGGATTCGACGCAATTTTGAATAGCTTGTCTTAATGTAACAGTTTTAACGCTATTTCGAATATCGTTTTCGTTTGGATTCCATGCGGCAGTCCACAAAATCATGAAATATGGTTTGGAAAAAGTATGGACGACACCAACTTGGAAACCGTTAGACTTGACATTCCACAATTTTTCGGCCACGGCTATGATGTGGCCCGGCCACATACTTTAAGTATGTGGCCCCTCTTATTTTTGTGACACATATTACAACTAAAAACCTGCCTCCTCCAATTCCCTGTCAAGATTTCACTTTTTGAGAAAAAGTAGGGAATTAAGAAAAAATAATAGTTACACTTTTATGCAATTAACTGTTTTGGGATTTTATTTTCTTCTTTATAATAGGTGTCACAAAATTAAGAGGGGTCGCATACTTGAAGTATGTGGCCCTATCACATCGTAGCCGCACCGTACTTTTTCTAAGCTTAGAGTAGTTCCTATGGACTCAACAAAACAAGAACTTGTTGATTTTGATCCCACTATGGACTCAACAAATATGAAAAATAGATGGACAAACCAACAAATTAAGTGAGATGGAAGACTGAGCGAGCGTGGCACAAACGCTGGCGCTTTTGGAAAAAGCACCCGTTGGTGTGAAGCATTTTTGGTAAAAGCGCCGCGTTTTTCATAAAAGCGCTAACGGATCCTTCCATCCAACGGCTATTACTCATTTTTGTTTCCCTATAAATTCAGTTATCTCCAAACTTAAAACTCACACCTTCTTCATCACTACCTCAAATTACACAATTTCATACCATCTCTATTTTTTCTTTTATTTCAAATAAAACTATTCATATCAACTCAATCTAGCAGAAAAAATATCATCCTTATAAATTTCATTTCTAATAAATATGACATCCTCAGAACAACGATCACAACAACAAACACCACAACAAAGACCACGACAAACACAACAAGAAACACAACAATCACAACCAAGAAACACAAGAATTCGTGGTGTCAAATATACGATGGATGAAGACGAGTCACTTTTTATAAATTATGTATTCTGTACATTAGATGAAATCAATGGTATTTATCAAGAAAAAAATCTTTTTATGATAAGATTTTACAAAAAATTTCTGAAGATACCGGTAACGTTAATAGTCGTGATGCCGATGGGTTGTGTCATCGTTTTACACAATTTCATCATCCGTTAATGAATATGTAGCTTTTATCACTCAAATGTGGCGCAACAGAAGAAGTGGTGATGGCAAACCGGATGTGGAACGAAGATGTCGGGAAGAGTGGCAAAGATCCCACAAAACGAGCTTCCAACATGAAACTTGTTTCTCCATTTTGAGGGTGCCTAACAAGTTTAATTCATACTTGCTGGAAGGTAATCAAGTGCCTGCAAGATCACCACATGGTCCAATCTCGCAGGATTTTCATAATGGAGGGCCTACTTCCTCACCTGAAGGAACTGGATCTCCATATACCGGGTCTCCAAGTAGTTAGCAACAACATAACACTAATCAAGACGTTAACACCAACGCCAAGAGAAAAAGAGGAGGGTGTCAGAAAGCTGCAAAAGCAGCGAGAGACTGAAAAGACGAGGGTATCCAAATACACCACAATCTTTAAATTATCCACCTATAAGTCCTCTTGCCGAAAGTGATTGTCTATGGACAAAGTCGAGACAATACTACAAATCGGTATTCACACTTTGTGTGATCGTCTATGGATACGAGATCGAGAGAAATCAACAATCAAAGTGTGATTACTTGGTAATAGGTTCGGACTTAACCAAACTCTATAGGGTCACTATCAAGTAATACAGAGTTAACGTTTGTGTAGTTTACTTTAAATTATAATAACAATAATTGTAATTGCGGAAAATAAAAGTAAATGACACTACAAGATTTTGTTAACAAGGAAACCACAAATGGAGGAAAAATCCGGGACCTAGTCTAGAATCGAATACTCTCATAATTAAGCCGCTATACAAAATCTAACAAACTTCGTATAGTTGAGACCAAGCAACTAAACCTATAGTTCACCTAGTTTCTTCCGTATCACTGCGCTTCCGACATTCAATAATTGCATGCACTGGAACAATTCCTTTGGATCGTATTCCAAACAGTAAAGGAACAACAAATCTGTTTGGTAACAACTCTTTTGATTCTTTCAGATGAAGATATCTTAAGTCATAAGCAAAGGTTCTTCTGTTTAACAAATAAACTCCCTTGTTTGGTCAGATCAATTTATCCAATTACTACCGAAGTAGCAGAGTTTAGATTTGCAATCAATCAATATAGAATCAAACAAGAAACTATAAGGTGATGCCGATCTTACACAACTATCAATCGAATAAATCCGATTCTAGTTGGATCCCATCCGATCAAGGTTTGTGCACACCAAAGATATAAAAACCAAATCAGAAATCTTTTTTAATCTTCAATAAACACCTGCACAACACCAGTTGAATATCTTATGATCAATCACACACAGAACGGAGTCTGTTAACAATGGATTATCACAAGAAGTCTTTAGATCTACAAACAGTTCTTAAGATCCCGTCGAAACTTCGATCTAGTTTGAGTGAATCTTATATCAGAAGAGAAGATTCTCAAGAATAAACAAACTAGGTGCAATCAAAGTTCAACAACCGTTAGTCAATCAAATCATTCGAAAACAAAGATAAACTACAATTATCTAGTTTCCCACCAACGGTACTCGTAGACCTTCTTGATCCCACCGAAGTCTTTAAACTAGTGGTCGTAAGAGATTTCGCCTAATTAGGGTACTTCCTCTCCGGATAGACGGTTCCACCAGTAACAACACAAAGAAGTAGTTTTGCTGGCTCTTAGGATAGTTTGCTCGAAATGCAAACTTGGGTATTTATAGACCAAGGATGTTTGGACACCAAGGAATCAAAACCAAATTATTCTTAAGATATGCAATAAATGCCCAAATCAGTTTTCATAATTCCTTGAAATGCTTTGTCCAATATTTCCGAAATCTCACTAGAAAATCTCCAATTAGTAAATGCACATTACCAATTTTTATTTTTCAGAGATATGCATTTAATTGCTGGTAATTAAAAGCATATAAAATTAGTAACCTTAATTAAAATATTCTTAATTTATTTCGGTCCGAGATCTTCTTAATAACCTTTGAACAATAAAAGATAAGAGTTACAGATCATGTTCAAAGTATGTCGACATCTTATTTTCTTTGTAAATCCTTTTTTCATATTTACAATCTTGGAATCGATTATACCACACTTCCAAACAAGTTTAGAATTGGTTCATCTGTATTCCAATAATAACTATGCGATTGATCAAATATCAATATACTAATATTGGGTTTACGGTTATACGAAACACAAGGATCGGTTCTACCTTAATATGGTGATAGGGTCCGGAGATACCTATATGTAATAAACCGCAATCGCACGGTGTCTAACTAGTAGATAGAGGCAAGTATGGGTCGAACCCACAGGGAGCGGTGGAAATATTATAATCAATATCTCTAATAAAATTAACAAGAAACAATATTTTTGGATTTTTAGAATTGAAAATGAATAATAAAATTAAAGTAAACTAACAAAATGAATCGAAAGGAAAAGTCGGTAACCAGGGTTTCATGGTATCCACTACTATCTCTATTTTAATTACTGAAATGAAACATAATTATGAATATATGTTTATTGTTCGTTCTATCGACATCACCTATTATATGTATTAGAGTCACAAATATCGCTGGGACACCCTAAGCATGGGACATCAAAGGACTAAACCCAAGCAAGTACCATCTAATTGCGTTAGCAAGAAAATTATACGAAACTAAATACGGGTTCACAAATGTTATTTGGTTTTTCTAAGTATAACCCATCAAAGAAATTAACCAAGCATGGATCATCAAATAATAAGACAAACTATCAATTATGAACATAAGTTTTTAAAACCGGTGAAGCAACAACTCATTTTTCAATAAATTAATAAACAATGTTCGAAAATGAATCTATCTAAATCATAATGGTCTTTTCCTATATTATTCAATTTAAAGTAGCCTAATACCCATGTAGTTTCAAATCATGAAAACCCTAGTTATGAAATCTAGCAATACATAGAAATGGATTTCTTAAAACCCATAAAAATAATAATCAAAAAAGAAATGATCAAACCAAAATCCTCTGTGTCGTCTCTTTTTATTATGCTCCAAAACACCTATGCGGCCGCCTCCTCTTCTTCTCAAGTTTCTGTCACAAACCTTCCAAGAAATCTCAGCCGCGCGCCCCTCTTTGTTTCTCTGCTCTTTAGTTGCGGCTCCAGTAGCCGGCTTCCCCTTTTCTTCAGTTCGTTTCACCTCATATAGGTATTGTTGACGTATTCTCTATGGACCGAGTACTCGGTGCCCAAGGCCCAACCCAACACCAGCTCTTAGTTTCCAAAAGGCAAGTACCGAGTCCGGCAAATGCTTGTATCTGTCCGTCCAACATCAACATACATCTCCACTTCGAATACAAATCATCCAGCAACATGCAGTCTATCTCCGAGTTCCGATTGCAGTCGCTGCACAAGCCAACTTCCATCATCTGCTTGAACCCATTTCACAACCAATGAGCCACCATTTAGAAACTTGCACAGCACTACCAAAATTCGAGTCCGCATCTGTTCACGACTGTCGTTGCCATTATCCATCTTCCCTGCTTACCGCTTGCCGGTTATAACACTGGATCCACCATTAACCGACACCAGCTTCAGCTTCTTATTTTGTACGAGTAGCTTGAGCTCCAGTAAATTCAACAGCTCCACTATCGGACCATCTTAACACCACCACCATCTTGCATCAGAAATAAAAAATCCATCTCATGGTTTTGGTGAAGAAAAAAGTATGCCACAAAGCTATGTAGGATGATGAGCCACGTCGTTGTTTTTCTCTATCCGTTAGCGGACCTATCTTGATTGAACAAGCAACAACAATCCTTGCTTCCCATCACATACATGAGAAGGCTTGAGCCTTGAGTGATGCTGATATATAGGAATACCAGGCCAGCCACCTTCAAGGTTCTTGTATAGTGAGCAGCAACATTGATTTTTGTAGCCGCAAACGCCATTTATCTTTCAATTTAGCCAATTATCTTTCCAGTGATCGAATTCACTTGTACTTTCTACAAAAGCACTAAAATAATGTTATTAGCTAAAATATCGAGTCATAACTAATATAAATATGGGTATAAAATGTAGCAATTATGTGTTTATCAACACCCCCACACTTATCTTTTGCTAGTCTTCGAGCAAAACCAAAAATTGACCCGCTATACAGCTGGTCATAAAATGAAAATTTGAAATACCATACACAAGACCCGATACACAACTGGTCATGACAAATACCACACAAGACCCGCTACACAGCTGGTCATAACCCTAAAAATCATGATGATGGTTTTTTTTAAGACCTGCTACACAGCTGATTGTTTTTTTATTTTTTAGACCCGCTACACAGCTGGTCATAACATACCTTCAAACCTACAATAGACCCGCTCCACAGCTGGTCATAAATTACAAGAAAATTCCTGGAAAAAAAATATGAAAAAGTTAACCACTCCCCCATACTTAAACATTATATTTTCCCTAATGTAATTGAGTCATCCAACATAAAATTTAAGATGGGAAATCCATAATATGCGAAAATAAGCAAATAAAAATAAAATAAGAAAATAGAATTATCTACTGGAATATACATAAAGGATTCTCCATATATTAACAACCTAAACAGTTGGGGATCAATCCAAAGAACAATATATACAACCAGTGATAACCTCAGATCTTCGTTGTAGCAACATAAATATATGTAGATTATCAAAAGAGAGCTGCCCACATACCTTGTTTTTGCAAAGGATAAATCATCAGTAACAAGAATTACCGACTCAAGTGGTTCACTGTGTGTGGGAACTGAAACCATTTGGGCGACATGCACAGGCAAAGAGAAGTCACGAGATGCAAAATAATCTAGTAATACCGGAGAAGTTGTGCTAACAATTCTAGGTATATGAACTTCTCCACTGGGTTTGTGACCCTGCACTAAATCATCATTATAATCATCATCAACCAAGGAATCAATATGAATATCACAATAAAGATGATTAAAGGAAACCTTATAGATAGAGTGTAATGTCTCCAAGTCGTTCGACTTAACTACAGTTTCCTCAGAATTAAAACATTCTTCATAAGCATCATTGTTATAACACTGATATGTCACACCATCTAAAAGAATGGTTTCCTCAATCCTAAAATCATCCTTTTGAATAGGCGAGCGATCATTAACACGATCGGGAGTTGGACTAAATACACCAACTTCACTTGGTATGACAATGTCTCTATTCCTATGATCACAACTATCAATTTCACCATCATTCTCCATACACATCGATTCATTAGTTAAAGCGGTTTCATTATAAATATCAAGAGTATAAGAAAATTTATAATTTGTATCCTTAGTAAGACCACGATCTTCTACCGACTGCATTAGTGGAGCAATCGATAAATCAGTTTGTTCAGAAAGTTGAGCTATATAAGCTTGGGTTTTACTCATCTCAGCAAAAATTAACTCATTAGCTTTGGTCTATTCGACAATGTCAATATTGAGGCGTTCTAGCAAAGATAGTTGTGATGCAGATGGGTCACAGTAAGATTGATCATCTTTCTCATATTGTGACGGAGAAATGTGTGAATAATAATTGGAATCAATACATTGTGGCTCATAATCAGGGTAAAATTTGTAATGATCATAACCTTCACAAGTTCCGGAATGATCATACCTATAAGAATAATTTCAATCATTATTTACACACTCGGAAAGTTCTTGATAATGATAAGGTGCATATGCATACTCCTCATGTGAAATATCAGATGACTCCTTTGTCTCAGCTCTTTTTGTAAGATTCCAAAAAGCTATAAACGAAGTCAAATCGCTGGAAACCATTATACAAAGTAATTCTCAATAACTCACCTTGCAAAAGCTTTGCGAGAATACCAAGTACTTAATTTAGGCCAGTTGTTGACCCCAATCGCCGCTCTTCAGACTAAGGTACCTCTGAAAAATCAAATAAGCTATATAAAAAGAACTAAAAGGAAATATAAAAATAAAAGCAAAAATAAGCTATGTACTGAAAATTAAAAAAAAAAATTACAAAATACCAATTACAATATTCCACAATCGCTCCCCAGCAGCGGCGCCAAAAATTGATAGGATTCAGAGATACCTATATGTAATAAACCGCAATCGCACGGTGTCTAACTAGTAGATAGAGGCAAGTACGGGTCGAACCCACAAGGATCGGTGGAAATACTATAATCAATATCTCTAATAAAACTAACATGAAACAATATTTTTGCATTTTTAGAATTGAAAATGAATAATAAAATTAAAGTAAACTAACAAAATGAATCGAAAGGAAAAGTCGGTAACCAGGGTTTCATGGTATCCACTACTATCTCTATTTTAATTACTGAAATGAAACATAATTATGAATATAGGTTTATTGTTCGTTCTATCGACATCACCTATTATATGTATTAGAGTCGCAAATATCGCTGGGACACCCAAAGCATGGCACATCAAAAGACTAAACCCAAGCAAGCAGCATCTAATTGCGTTAGCAAGAAAATTATACGAAACTAAATACAGGTTCACAAATGTTATTTGGCTTTTCTAAGTATAACCCATCAAAGAAATTAACCAAGCATGGATCATCAAATAATAAGACAAACTATCAATTATGCACATAGGTTTTTAAAACCGGTGAAGCACAACTCATTTTTAAATAAATCAATAAACAATGTTTGAAAATGAATCTATCTAAATCATAATGGTCTTTTGCTATATTATTCAATTTAAAGTAGCCTAATACCCATGTAGTTTCAAACCATAAAAACCCTAGTTATGAAATCTAGTAATACATATAAATGGATTTCTTAAAACCCATAAAAATAATAATCAAAAAAGAAACAATCAAACCAAAATCCTCCGTGTCGTCTCTTTTTCTTATGCTCCAAAACACCTATGTGTCCGCCTCCTCTTCTTCTCAAGTTTTTGTCACAAACCTCCCAAGAAAGCTTAGCCGCGCGCCTCTATTTGTTTCTCTGCTCTTCAGTTGCTGCTCCAGTAGTCGGCTTCCCCTTTTCTTCAGTTCATTTCACCTCATATAAGTATTGTTGACGTATTCTCTATGGACCGAGTAACCGGTGCCCAAGGCCCAACCCAACACCAGCTCTTAGTTTCCAAAAGGCAAGTACCGAGTCTGGCAAATGCTTGTATCTGTCCGTCCAGCATCAACATACATCTCCACTTGACAACCAAACTTGACATACCAATGCTTGGTGGGTTCAACCGAGATATGATCTAACAGATACTCAGCCCAACGAACATTAGAAGGAGGTTCAAACGAGTTCAGCTATGCTAAGCACAAGGAATTCGAGATGAAGATAGAAGCATATAGAGCCAGGAACCGTGGCATTGCTATATATCAATAACGAAAAAGTCTTCTTTCGCGAGAACAATACTACATGGATTGTAAGCTAAACAAGTTACTCGCCTTGAACACTTTAACAATGAATGAACGACAACTTGCTGCATGGACTAAGGAAATGCATGCGACCGAACAACAACAACAAGTCGCGGCCGAACAACAACTAGTCCCTCAACAAACTAGCCAGTATGTGAATGTGGAAGAAGACGAAGATGATGCTTCGAAAGAAAATGAAGATGAATACAATCTTGATAACTGATTTTAATTCTTGTTTAGTTAAATTTAATTTAATTGTACTCGTTTATTTAAAATTACTTTTAATATAATTGCCTTAATTTTAATTTTAAATGTAGTCGTTTAAACAAACAACTTTAATTAAAATAGACAACACTAAATTTAAAATAACATCTATCTTCCTAAAAAACATATTAATTAAAACAAACAACACTAAATTGAAAATAACATCTATCTGCCTCTCCCTCTTCGTTGTGTATCGTCTCTTGCACCTTTTAAAGTCCAAAAATGCTTATTTAGATATTGTCTTAGTTATCTATAGATTCCTCGGTTTTGGAGTCTGTCAGTGGCAAGTCTATATTCTCTTGCCGGACGCCCATGCTCCACCACAAGGTTCGGCCTCAAATCTTCTTCTGGAAAACTAGTCCAGGTTGGGTCACGTCTGGTTTCTTTAATGACCATGTTATGCAGAATGATACAAGTCAGCATAATTTTGTTCATTTCTTGAAGATCAAAAAAGCGTGCCGACCCACCTATGATGGCAAACTTTCTTTTCAGTATGCCAAAAGCGCGTTCAACATCCTTTCTGCATTTCATTTATTGGGTGTTAAAGTACTTCATATCATTCGAAGTCGTCGGTTCAAAACCTACCTGACTATAAGCTTGAACTATAGTTGACCATTCTAGATAGATTAAGTCTGGTAGATAATAACCCTGAGTGTAGTGACCGTTGATGGTGAAATTACAGTGACGCGATCCCATTCTTAAGATCTTCAAACAATAGTGACTTATATAAAATGTTAAGATCGTTATCTGAACCCGGGAGTCCAAACAAGTCATGCCAAAACCAACAATCATAAGTAGCTGAAGCTTCCAAAACTACAATTAGTTTTGGATAATGACCCGTATATTGGCCTTCCCATTCAACCGGACATGTATGCTACGTCCAGTGCATGCAGTCAAGACTACCTAGCATTCCTGGAAAACCCCTCTCGGTGTTTTCTGCAGTTATTATTTAAATGTCTTCCCGAGTAGGCTTTCTTAAAAAGGTTGGACCAAAATGATTGACTATTGTTTCGCAAAATAATTTGAGATACCTAAAGGCGGTTGTTTTCCCAATACGGATGTAATCATCCGTGTAATCCGCTGGTACCCCGTAACATAGTATACGGAGGCCGCAGTGACCTTTTGTTCGGGACTAAAGCCTCGTACATGTCGTGCATCATACTGATAATTAAATAAAGGTTGTACCTGACAAAGCTCGGCAATAATCATTTGCGTCAAGTTGCGGTCCATGCAGAATCGTCGCTAAAAATCCTCATCGGAATAGACACAATCATGATTAAAATAATCATGCATCATCTTTTCGTGGTAAAAATATCGATCCTGCCACGTCCATCTTCTAGTCGCAACTTCATATGGCATCTAAAGGCTTTGCTATGATCCCGGTTTGTAATTACAATATAAAATTTCGCCTTCTTCTATATTGAATTGCATCTTCATCCATTTGACGCAAAAACTCCATACACATTTCTTCCTTTTCTTCATACAACATTTCATCCATCTCCATATCTTCCTCAGAAGAATCAAAATCAGAATTCATGGTTGAAAATCGAAAGTAATTGAAATTAAGAAAAGATTGATCAGATGAAAGATTGTTGTGAATTTGTGAGATCAAACTCGAGTCGTATTTTTGGAGGTAGAAACTAGCCGTTCCTGTGACCATTTGAAAGTAGCCATTGGCGGTCTTGATTCAAACGCCAGCGGATCTGCTACGCACGCTCGCATTTGTACCAGAAGCGCGCGCCAGCATTTTTACGACCTGCTCCAGTGGAAGCACTTAGTCCTGGTGCTTGACGGTCAACCGCCTACTTCTTTCCCATAGTGCAAAATTCCATTTGACCATCCACCTGGCTCAAAAAACAAATTCATTTAAACATTTCCGTAGAAATTGCTCTTAAAATAGGTTGGATTCTACCGTAAGACTTCCCGTAATATCATTATATATCCAAACCTAACAAAGATTGGTTTTTATGCCATGGTGTTATCCTGGCAGAAAAACTAACGGTCATAAAACAAGGTGGTCAATTATTGAGACAAATACATGTGGCGTGTAACATGCGATCATGTTCGGAAAAAAGATGAGAACCTTCACTCAAACTTGAAATGTCTCATATATGAAAGGGACATATTAAAGCGACAATCAATATTAACCGGAGATTACTCAACCGATTAGAAAAAGCAAAAAACCAACTCAAAATTCGTTGATTTTATCCCGTCCTTTAATTCCCCACAATACCTTTTAATCACACCCGTTTATCTGTTTTAGGTGTTCAATAAATTAGGGTTTCCTCTTTCTTTACAGATATTCGGTTTTTCTGTTTTCATTCTCTCTTCTTGTTTTTCTTTTATCTTTTAAATTGTTTTCACAGATCTTGATCTTTTCTTAGGTTTTCGTGTATTGATTTTTATGTTTCCTATAGATCTACTGAAGATCTAAACTTTGATAAAAGATTCCATTAGGTTTCCTTTTCTTAGATCTGGTTTCCAAATCGTTTTTCCGTTTAAATTTTTAGGTTTTCCTCGATTTAGATTTTAAATTTAGAAAACGATTTATGTTTCTTAGAAAGCGATTTAGGTTGTCTTTGGTCTCTCGTTTTTTTTTTTTTTTGGTTTTGCAGGTGATGGCGAGGATTCTATCAATTAAGATGCACGTATGTTTCTTTTTAACTACTGGTTGTTAGTGTAGAAGTTCTATCTTGGTTTCAGATGAGAAAGCAAAGATGAATCGATGATTATAATTTTTCATTCACGATGTAAAGAAGAAAGATCCAGATGATTTATTGATGAGAGATTGGTGAGGATTTGAGGTTTAAAGATGAGATTTAAAAGAGATCGATGCAACATCTCTATGTATAGAGGATTGGGTGTCGTATCTTCTTTGTCATCCCGACCTTTGCCATGACAGGTGCGCTTGCTTGGCAGGTCAACCAAACCCTAATAAAATATATTAATTTCTGGTTTAGCAGGGGGAGTTCGCACGGGGTATTTTTTGCCCGGGTTCTCCCCTGTTCTGCGTGTGGTGTCACTCTCTTGCTACGATTCTTAAAGAGGGATTTCTTGTTTAGTCCACTAAACCCGACCCGGGTTAGTGGCTAGTCCAGCGGGATTAAACATTTATCCTTTAGTCCAAAAAGGTTTAAACATATGTAAAGTTACCAGGCTATCCTCACTCACGCTTTAACCGTTTCCTCCCACTACTTCCTTCTTTATTCTTCTCTACAACTTCTTCGTTCTTTCTTCTCGATTAACAGTAATGAAAACTGCAAAATCAAAACAGCAAAAATAAACTAAAATATGATTAGGTTTAGAGCAAAAATAATCAAAATGAAAAATCAAAATTTCAAACCAACCAAACAAACTGAAATGTTAAAGGAAATCATCAAACAGACAAACAAAATAATCAAACAAACTTATCAAACTGTACATATTGATCAATAATACATATTGAAAAAAGATTGAAGAAAACCCTATTTTACTAAAACCATGGAGAAATTTACATTTGGTGAATCCTGGTAAAAACAAGATCGAAGAATACAAAGAATACACAAATACCACAGTAGAAGAAGAGAGTACAAAGAAAAATAAAGAGTAGAAGATCCAATTGTACATATTGATCAACAATACATATTGATATGTACCGAAGGAAAATATGTATTGAAGGAAAAAGTATGATTCAACAGTACATATTCATCTAATAGTACATGTTGATATGTACTCATGGAAACCATGTACTGAGGGGAAAAGAGCACAAAAGAAAAAAAGAGTAGATGATCCAACACTACATATTGATATGTACTAAAGAAAAATACGTACCCAAAGAAAAAGAGTGGATGATCCAACAATACATATCCAATAATACATTTTGATATGTACTGAACAAAAATGTGTATCAATGGAAAAGTATATGATTCAATAGTACATATTGATACAACAATACATATTAATATTTACTCAAGGAAAATATGTACAGAAGAAAAAAAAAGTACAAAAGAAAAAAGAGTAGATGATCCAACAATACATGTTGACATGTACTGAAAGAAAATATGTTTAAAAGGAAAATGTTGATGATTCAATATGTTCTGAATGAAAATATGTACAAAAAAAGAAAAACAATTGGGTTATTGTAGGATCGTACAAAATCTCCCAATCTTTTTTATACGAACCTAAAACCCAAAACAATTTGATCAAAGATAAAATTAACAAAAAATTGAAATCAAAACTAACCGGAGACGAAAGGAGTATTAATCTTCACTTTAATAAACTAAATCATATCGTTTTGAATGGACTACCTTCGTTTTCAATGTTGAATAACAGATCCAGACGAGGAAATAGATTAAAAAGTTAAGAATCCCAATATTGATTAAATCCATATCTCTTTATTTTTTTTCTTCGCTGATCTATTAATGGAATGATATCTTGTTCTTCTTTTTTGTTCTTCTTCTTCAATTGAATTATATCTTCTTCTTCTTTGTTCTTCTTCTTCATGAATCTGCTCTCGGTCTTCTTCTTCTTAGTCGATTCAGATCTGAAAAATAAAAATAATATGCTTGACGTGTTTTTATGTTAGGTATTGATTGGACGGAGGGACAATTACGACATTTATGAAATACACATAAAACACCTTGCACGTATGCTGGACGAGAGAATAAAAACACCCGCACTCAAATTCTTACTTGGTAAGTTAAGATTTCTTACTGCTAGAATCAGTGCTCAAATCTTAATATGATAAAATATGATGAAGTCTGTTTCTACCTAATGTTAATCGGGATGCTATTTCCTGTGATGTGATCAGGGCCTATGTACTTGTGCTTTAAGGTTAGGTTGATTATTGTTCAAGAGTTTGTTGTTTGTTGCTTAAGCTAGGTGGGTTCGGACTCTTCTTTTAATAAGAAGGTATTATTTTTTACTGGTGGCAAGTTGACGTGTTGTTGTTTTTTGTGCCTTACTATCATTCGAGAGAAGGTGGTGAACTGGTTTCTGTATGTTTCAGTGGTAATAATTTATTGAAGTTAGGCAACTGTTACTACTGGCCGCTACTGGCTGGCT
>NW_020652637.1:69418-88129 GCF_003573695.1 Papaver somniferum | reverse complement strand
TTTTTTTTTTTTTTTTTTTTTTTTTTTTTTTTTTTTTTTTTTTTTTGAGCATGGTATTGGATTGAAATTAAAAATAAATTACACGCGGGAATGTTATTCCCCTACTGTCATTTAATACAGTTTGTTCCAAAAAATCTGGAACCATGTGGTCCCAAATTCTAGTGTGCAATACTCCTTGTTGGCTGTCATCTGCCGCGTGGTTAGCGAGGGAGTCTGCCGCCTGATTCACTTCTCGATAATTGTGATGGATAGTGTATTGGGGAATTTCTGCCAGTCTTTTGATGATCTCAGTAATCATGTCTGTCAGGTACCATGTGGGATCCACCATTTTCTTGATAAAGTGAACTAGTGTCTGCGGGTCTGATTCAATGCAGATGTTAGTCCATTGGTATAGAGATACCGTTCTTAGGGTCATTAGTAAATCCCATGTCTCAGCAAACATGGCTGTTGTGATTCCCAGTGGTTGGGCCATTGCGACGATAAGTGTGGTTGTGGAGTCTCTGCAAATAAAACCTCTACCTGCGGGATCCAAATGGCCGCGGGCCGCTCCATCAGTGTTGATTTTGATCCATTGTTGTTCCGGAGGTTTCCATCCAACTTGAATAACTCTAGTCCTCCGGGGTGACGAAGTGTAAGTGCTTATAACATTCATGCCTGTCAGAGGTGGAGGTAGTACTGAATTTGACCACTTGTATTCGTGATGCATCCGATTTGCTGATTTGACTATATCAGAAGGAGGTTTATGTTTCCTTCCATAGATCAGATCGTTTCTGGCTAACCAAAGTGCCCACAAGATGAAGCAGAAATAAGTTTTTGCCGGTATAGGTTGTTTGAGCCGTAGCATTTGGTTAATGGAGGTTGATGGTGTTAATGGTGGAGGTATCTGGTATTGAAAGGCAGGTTCTGCTTCAAGATGGGTGAAAAGAAGATCACATGCTTCTCGGACGAATTGGCAGGATAAGAGAATATGTTCAGCTGTTTATGGTGATAGATTACATCTTGGACATAGGGCGGAGGTAGTAAGATGAATTTTATGTAGTAGGGTGAAGGTAGGTAAACCTTCATTGATAGATTTCCACAAGAAAAGTTGTATTTTTGGGGGGCATTTTAATGTCCATATGTGTGTTGAGGGTTGAAGCTGAATTGAGGGAGTGTGAGAATTAGGACGGTGAGTGAGCATACGGTACCTGGAGCTAACTGTATATTTTCCAGATTTTGTATAGGGCCAAATAATTTTATCTGGTGGACCATCTTGCGGTAGGTGAATGTTAACAATCCTGAGCATGGCTGATTGTGGTAGCTATGATACCCGGTCATGAATCCAGGTGGAGGTAGCTGCATCTATAAGGCCAGACACTAAAGGAAAATTCTGGCATTGGTGTTGGTTAAGAGGTGGGTGATCCGGGATCCAATTGGAATCGGTCCGAATAGCGTTTCATGTGCCTATTTTGTGAAAAATATGGGGTGTGATACATGATAGGAGGGAATTGAGTTGTTTCCAAAGTGGGCTAGCCGAGTCATGGTGGAATTGGTTGGATTGGAGAAAAGGTTGATTGTGGAAATATTTTTCTCTGCACATTGAAGTATAAATCGAGTCAGGCTGATCATGGATTTGCCAAACTCGTTTGAGTAACAATGCTTTGTTGTGATCTAAGCTTTTCCTAATTCCCAATCCCTCCTTAGCTAAGGGTTTTGAAAGTTTATCCCAGCCTATGGGGTGCAATTTTTTGATGGAAGCATCATGGCCCCAAAAAAAATTCCTAGTAATTTTGTCTATCTCCTTATGAACTTGCATAGGTAAAAGATTGGACTGCATAATGTGATTTGTCGTAGGTAATAACGAGGTTTTAATGAGCACTAACCTTCCTTTTTGTTTAAGGCATTTCGTTTTCCATCCTTTTGCTTTGCAAGTCAATGTTTGGAGTAGAGACCGAAAAATATGTGTTGATGTTCTTCCACTCTTGAATTGGACTCCCAAGTATACTAGTGATGTTGATGTATCCGGCATGTCGAAACCGCTTTGGATTTCACCGATGATAGTGGGATCAAGCCTTGGATGATGGATTATATTAGATTTGCTGGGGTTGATATGTTGTCCTGCTGATTCAGACTAAGAATCGAGTAGTTGTTTGAGTTGAATACAATGCAGTCTGGAGGCTTTAAATGTTAGCAGCAGGTCACCGGAATACATTAGGTGTAGAATTGGCGGCGCTTTCTTAGAGATTCTGATCCCTGAAATGTTGTTTGTGTGTTCCAGGTGCGCAAGGTTTGTAGAAAGGATCTCCGCACAAATAATAAAAACATAAGGTGATAATGGGCCTCCTTGTCTTATTCCTCTAGAAGGTGAAATATACCCATGTGGAGTGTCGTTGACGTTGATAGAGTACATGACTGTGGAAATACATAGCATGATATATTGGATAAACTTTTCTGGAAAGCCGAGTTCGGTAAAAGTCCTCTTTACGAAACCCCAATCTAGACTGTCATAGGCTTTTTGAATATCTAATTTAAGTGCGATTTTTGGGTCTTTGGTTATGGGGGAGGTTCTGATGTAGTGAAAGAGTTCCCCTGCTATCGCTATGTGATGTGATTTGTAGATAATGGTAGTAAAAGTTCGTTCAACTCAGACTTGTAAAGACTCGATTTTAGACTTAATCTATTACATATATACAAAATATGATAGTAATTTAGGAGAAACTGGGACTTAGGATTTCACCATTAATCACATTCACTTGGTTCATAAATGATTCACAACAATTCTAGCTCTTTTGTTGACTCTTTTGTTTGTCAAAAGTAGATTTTGTAAAATATTAATTGTAAATCACAAGCATGGTGTATCAACATCTCTATGTCTAAGCATACACCATCAAACGAAATCATAAATAATTAATAAAAATCATAAATCAATTAAACCAATGCAAAAGTCATAGAGAATCGATTTTAGTTACCAAACGATTGTGAAATAAGGCTTCCTCCATAGTCCCAGTGTTGGGGTTTAGCTCATTATATTGGAAACACGCTCAAAATTGATAATCATAGCTCGCAAAGTGTTTACAGGATGAAAATATATGAAAAGAAGAAATCAGTGAAACTGCTACGTTTATAAGAGTTGCAGCCAAACTGTTATAGAGAAAATAAGACTGCCTCTAAATGATACTTGTGTACTGCAGTAGTTTTGCCACGGTTCTTTGCGACTGACTCTGGAAGTCTGTTCTTCGTCTTCTTCTTCCTATGCACCAACAGAATACTTTTCTGCAACTTGATTTGTTCGTCTCGGTAGCCTCCCAATTATCCATACTGGTGCCCCCAACTCTCGACCCCCTTCTCTGAGTCCAGTCGCTTCTTTTTATACACCGCATAGTCCTAAAATCCGAGAATAACTCTTTTTTTTCTTCTCCTCAAGTCTCGGTCTATTTTTATTTTTTCCTTTCCTTCCACGCGTCTTTGGATTACTCAAACCTTCCCAAAGATAGAGTAAAATCTCTCGAGAAGATATCCTCACTTAACTTTACACATACCTTCCTTTTAATCAACAGGAATTCCCGAAAATGTGATAACTTCCCTGTTTTATCGAAACCTGGTTGAAAACTTGCTTCTTTTCCTCCTACGCGGCCTCTGAGTTGTTGCAATTCTTAGCAGGATGTAATGAAATATTCAGAGAGGATCTTCTTTCCTTTTCTACACGTAACTTCCAATTATTGAAAGATAAAAATACCCGGAAACCTTCACCTCCCTGTTTAATCGTGCAAGACATCAAACCTTCCATTCTTTACGTTTCCAAACAACTACCTTTCCTGTTTCGATGTACTGGATCATTCCCAGTCCATATCCAAATAGAAAGTCCACTAAATTCTCGTCCAAACCTCTTCCCAAATCTTCCAGCGAAGCTCCGAGTATATTTCCGACACTGTCTTACTTCAAATCGATTATCTATCCCAGCTTCACCGAATCCAGTAACTATACCTTTCCTGTTAAGCCAAAACAGGCCCATACAAGAAGTTTTTGCGATTGAATCTCTCTATAACCTCTCCAAAAATCAAACCCTAATTTTTTCCCGTGAAAATCCATTTTTCCCGCCAAATTTGAGAATTCAAATCGTGAAGAAGAAGGGTGTCCCCCTAATCCACTGCTGGGGTGCGAATAGCAAGTGGTGGTGAGTAGTAAAGAGGATAGCCCTTATCAATTGGGTGCCCCTTAGTAATTTCGGTACCTCTTATCCAAAATGGGGGTATGTATAGTAATTTTCTCCCACGAGCACAAAAACCACGATTCATGCCAATTTCGCCGCAAAACCTTATTTCTCCAAAAACACCTACAAAGACACAAAATGCCAAAATAAGTACATAAATGGGTACTAACAACATATGAAATTGAGATCAAAATAGACACATAAATGCGTCTATCAAACACCCCCAAATTTATTATTTGCTAGTCCCGAGCAAATCAAATCTATAAAATAAAATCCTAACTCACTGTCGCAGGCGTTGTAGATTGCATTTAGCGTATGCAATAAGCCTTTAAACCCCTAGGTGTCTCTAGTGGCGGAGTGTTGTCTCCGGAGGGCTTACCATAGGTATACCCACAAAACCTTTATACTCCAGACCCTAGCTATCTACACAGAACCTTGGAAGGCACTAAAGAATCTCCTTGGTTGGCATACTTATTGACTACAGGAGGAAGTACCCTGATGCGAAATTCCAATTGTTGTACACGAGTTCACACTCAAGCATACTAAAATTCATATAAAGTGACAGAGCTCTACTCAGATAGTCGCATCCAAACTCAGAATCAAACAAATCACATGGATAGATTAAGAAGATGGATATATAAAAACATAGATGGTTTTGATGTTGACTAAGCTGAACGTTGTTTCTCATATCTGTCTGAAGGCCACTTCCATAATGAACCTATCCTAATGGACTGAGATACCGGTCTGACTAATATCAACACACTGGCATATACAAGGGTACCAATGGTCGATAATCCTAAGTCTAGGTCAACACAACTGGCATATACAAGGGTTCCAGTGGTCGACTTTATTGAATTTATTCCAGTTGGTCTGATGGTCTGATCTCAATTTCTTTTTTTTTTTTCAACTTTTTTTTATGGCTATCTCAATCACTCTATTTCACCCTAGCAATGGTAACAACTTGAATCGTGAGCCCCACCTAATCACTTTTTTTTATGGCTATCTCAACCACTCTATTTCGTCCAGTCTGGTACTAGGTGCTGTATATTGATTGGTATAATGTTGTAAGAGTAAGTCAATGATCTGGATTTTTTCAAAAACCCAATTGTCGTTCTGATCGCGCAGTTGTTGAATGGTGTTGTAGCTTCGGTGGATAGTTGTTGTGGTGTGGAAGAAAGTTGTGTTTCTATCTCCAGATTGAAGCCACTGAATTCTTTCCCGTTGTTGCCAGTATGTAGCATGACATTGCAGCAGGGACAAATGGCCTTCACGAAGTTCTTTTTCCTGTTGTATCCAATGGGCTAATATCGGAACTGTCTGGTTTGCACATTGATGTTGTGCAAATTGGATCTGTGCCATGGACGTTTTAATCATGGTGAGGAGATGACCAAACGTTTCCTTATTCCACTGTGTAAGGATGTTTGCAGTTGTGATGAGTTTGAGTTGAAGGTTGGTCGTCGGTTCTTCATCAAACTTTGTTGCCCAAGCACCATTCACAATGCGGTGGATATTAGGGTGAGATAACCAGATGCTCGAATTTGTAATTTCTTGCATTTCTCCAGTTTAAGTGTTTGGTTCTGAGTAGGATAGAAGCATGATCCGATGCAATGGGTGGAAGATGTAGGACAGCCGCATGAGGGTTGGTCGTTCGCGATCTTTGATTTGCCATGGCTCTGTCTAGTTATTCCATGATGAAATCATCACCTTGTTGACGATTAGTCCATGTAAATGGGTCACCTTGGAAGCCGAGGTCTATCAATCCTATTGTGTCGATCATATTTAGGAACGGTTGAGTTTGAGCATATGTTACCGGTCTTCCACCTTTCTTTTCCGATTGTAATATGACATCATTAAAATCTCCAATCAAAACCCACGGTAATGGTGAAGGTTGGAAAACATCAGTGAAGTTGTTCCACAAGTCCCGTCTAGCATCCGGGTGGGGTGGACCATACATTCCAGTGCATAACCAAGGAAGAGATGGCGCTGGCGGAGTAACAAGTACATGAATGTAACTTTGAGAGTGTAATAGAATCTGCACTTGTAGAATGTTCTTCCACATTAAGAATAGGCCCCCTCTGTGTCCGATTCTCGGAACAATAAAGCGGTTGTCAAATATTAAGGTCCGCTGAACTGAGGACATATGATGTACAGTCGCAAGAGTTTCTGAAAGAAACACAATATCTGGTCTATGCGATGATATTATTCCGCACAAATGTTGGATCGTGGTATCTTGGTTGATACCTTGGCAGTTCCAAGCTAGAGCGGAGATGTTACTGGCCATGGTTGACGTTGATGATGCGATTGAAACAACTACAAAGCTTTGAATGTCTGGAATACTTGTAAAAACAAAAAACTGTTGGTATTGAGACCACTCAGTTAATCGTAGAGAATCTCCGGAGTGAGTTGTAGGTCCAACAGCACAATTAAGAGTCTGCAGCTTCTCAGGTGTCGTTAAAGTTGTGGGCTTAGGAAGCTCGTTGTATCACAAACTATAGTACCACTTGTATTTTAGGACCAATAGTAATCAACGAGAAACCAAGCCCACAAGAGGAGAAACAAAAAATACCAAAACACACCTTTATTACAAACAACTCACTCAGATACAAGGCACACTATTACAAACTTACTACGACAGAACTACAAAGAGACAGACTCAGAAGATCAAACCAAAGCCACAAGGTTGAAACTCTACTATAACTAAGACACAGAGGAAATCAACTTCACACTGCACACTATTACAACACAAGAAATTGCAGAACTGAAGATACTTTACAACTCACAGACCAAGTAACAAGTAAGCTAAAGAAACTAACAAGAAACGAAAAACCTTTGGAATAAAGAGATTACAACACTAAGACACTCTAGAAACAGGAATTAACTATCCTAGACAAGAAACAGATAAAGGTATAAGAGAACAAAGACGGCTGGCCAGCCCAAGCGATAAGCAAACTCCGATCAGTAAACTAACTTCAATTGTAACCTGTAATTGCCAAGTCAGAGAAACATAGTAAACTTGAGTAGGGATTGTGGGTTTATTGATTCTTCATGATTCCTTTGCCTTTGCGATCTTGGATGCATGGTTGTTCCCTGATTTCTTCCTTAATTTCTTCCATATATGCATTAGAATGATCTTCATATCCCAAACATGCCCATATATCCATAGGAACAGTATCTGGCCTAACTTGAGGGGAGTCCGGTGGGGATGAAGTTTCAGCCTGGTAGATGTCCACAAGCACGGTTGGATGTTTTGCTGCCAGTTCTTGAAATATCTTCCGTCTTTTCTTATTAGGTTCTTGAAGCATCCAGGCTCTTTAATCATCTATTGTAGGCCAGATAAGAGGTCTAGAGGATGAAGCAGCCGAAGGATCAGTATTTGCAGCTGGATATAACTCTATGGGATCAAACTTTGCCAAATCTTCAGGAAGGAAGGAGTAGATGTAATGGCTAGGGTTTGGTCTTTTGGCAGAGGATGTGGTGGTTGTTTCCCATGTGAGTTCATAGGGATTTGGGAGATCAACTGTTTCTTTTGGTTCTGGGGTATAAAAACCGAACTCATCCCATAGATGGGGGTTTACAACATAAGGAGGTGAAAGTGGTAGTGAAATTTCCTGGTTTATACCTGCTATATGTTTCTCCTCTTCGGGAAGGATAGCTTCATTATGATCTGTAATGCTGATTTCATATTTGTTTGAGGCTGCAGAGTGGTTGCTTCTACTGGTACTTGAGGTATCACTGTCATCATTAAAAAATCCATGTTCATCATCTGCATTCCCTATTAAATCTTCCATATCATCGTCGTCTTCTTGTTGATGTAGAGGAGGGTACATGGCTGGTGTAGCAGGCAGTTGATATCCATTTTGTACCAGGTTCTGAGCTTGCCTGTTTTGAGCACAGTCCTCATGTCTATGACCCAGCCTTCTGCAGAACTCGCAAAAAATGAAAGGTAAATCGTGATATTCAAAGGTGAGTGTGTTTAAGCCTCCTCTTCCATTGTCTGCGATGGTGTTTTCTCTTAAAGTGTTGAAGATATTCATTGATACTTTAACTGTCATCTCATAAGTACCTTGCTGAGTGTAAATAGGCTGATCAAAAGCAATAATTTCTCCTACATGGAACACATATCCTCTAACATCATCAAAGTCTTCAAGTTGTTCTAATGTTAATCCTCTTATAGTGATGTTCAGCTCAACATGAGTAAGGTTAATTTGTCTGAAGTCTTGGTCTTCATGCCAAACACTAATCATGAATATATCATTCAAAATAGCTCGAGACCCATGTCTAACCACTCTAACAAATTCATGATAAATCTGAAATCTGATAAGATAATATTCAACTTCGAATTGCCTCACAGACATACCTCCTCCGACTCTCCATTTTTTCCTCAATGCACATCTGAGATGCCATGCATTTACACCATGTAGAGTAAAAAAAACCGCAATAAGACAATATCTCCACAGATTATGAGGGACATTTTGATGGGCATTTGGGTTTTGGATATTAAGGTTTCTACTAGTGTCTAGTCTCATGGAGGCTTGAAGCATGTGAGTGAGTTGATCTAAGTCACCATTCCAAACAGCAGGCATGATGAAAAAGAAGGGTAAAAAACAGTTTAATAACATTGAAAGGTTTGAAGTGCAAATAGTTTGGGTTGTAATTCGTTGGAGCTAGGTAGAGTGCATTCTTCAGGGATTGAGGTTTAAATAGGGGAAACTCATGTTGAGATTGTAATGACAGGACCTATTGATTTATGCAGAACGAGAGACAAACATGTCAGAGAACATCAACAAAAGGAACTTTCAAAGACAGCACAGAAGCAGGATGTTTGAAATGAAAGAGGTATTGAAATTGTAGTTCAAAATAATGGCAAGTGTACATAAGAGCCAGGCAGCTGCTTTGTAAAAATGATAGCCTAAACATTATCCAATAGCAAAATAACTTCTGGTTTTACCCAATCTTCATAAAAACCAATATGGTACGAAATCATAAATACCTGATTTGATAACCCATAGTAGGAAGATGTGAAATACCATACATTCTAGAAGAAAGAAATTCACCGCCGAAAGAGGGATGAAGAGGAAAGCCACCACGTCTGCTTCTTATTGAAATTCTTATCTAAAACTCGTTGATATATTTTGAAATAATACCTAAGTAATTGATTGAATTTATAAAAGTAAGGGTGATTTAAGATGTCGCCATGAATAATGGATCTTGAAAGAACAACACCAAGATCAGAAGGAAATTTGAATCAACAAAACGCAGGGACAAAATCAGGTTTTGAAAGGACTAATCTAATAGATGAGTTTGCTGTTGAATTGGGCTGGCCACCCTAGAAATTAGCAGAGAAAAATTGAAAGGAACATTGAAATCTGTAGAATTAGGGTTTGGGATTTTGAAAGGAAAAAAACCAGTAAGAAAACGGGTTTCAGGTGTGAGAACGTTTTTTCTCTATTTCGGGTTTATAATTTTGTACTATTGGCTGAAGTTAAAGTAGTGCGCGGTATACTTTCATATATTTTATTTCCCCTCTTGCTAAGGGTGCACACGGTACGGTTCGGCTCGGTTCCTGCCCAGGCCGAGTACCTGTATCTCCCTAGGCTCGGTTCCAAAATTTTGGACCGGTACTTGTACCTTGTAACTCGGTTCCGGTACCATTCGGTACACGTACGGTACCATGTACGGTTCCGGTACCAATCAGTACTTTCTGTCAGAATTCAAAGACAGATTTTCCTGTCATTTTCCCAGACAAATTGAGTTCTAGGTTGAAATGTTAGAAAGAAAACACACAACAATAGTCTCACACGACATTCATAAAGTGCAAGAACATACTTTCAGATTCAGCTACCAAAAAACATTCAGTATTAATGTGTTCTTTCGGACTTATAAATTTGAAATAGCCTGATTCAATTTCACTATAACTCAACTCATACTAGATAGAAAAAGAGTCAACCCAAACAAGAAAAATTCTGGATCTATCGATTGGATCCGCTAGCTTTCTTCGCTTACTGGTCACCGGGAAGGGTTTTGATGATATCAGAATCACCTGGAGAACAGAACGGAAAAGAAAAAGAAGTGTCAGGCAAAAGAAGAAGATTCAGTAAACATATGAAGACAAATGATATTTTCGTCTCACCTGGATCAATGATACTAAGGCATGAAACACGGTGGTATCGTCCACAAGCTGTTCCCAAGTCGACGTTGTCTGAAACAAACGACAAGGATTCATCAGCATGAAAGATAACTATTAACTCCGAGACAATTACGACACCGCCAACCAAAACGTTGAAGTCAGAAAGACAAATACATGGAGACATTATCAGTTAATTCCAGATGACAAAAGAAATCGGTTAAGATGGAATATCTACTTTATCCAAACAATTCATGTCCATCAAAATGGTACAATCCAAAATACTCAACAGGAGTTAAAGCGACAGGAGTTACAGGACTAGAAAAAGTTGTGCATGCCAGATCAATAATATGGCTGGAAACTAACAACCTACAATGATACACCTTGGGAATCGCAACATGTACATCTGCTTAACAATGTATGGTTACAGGGAAAAAGATTGATTGTTGCAAAACGCAAATAAGTCGCAATACTACTGATTCACAACATGTTTCTAAAGAAAACAAAACTTAGCTGTTTAAATGCAACAACAATCCAAAACCCTAGAATTGGTCATGCAAATCATTATGTTATAAACTTATAATCAAACTAATGAAGCTCAAATTAAATGATACAGATGACAGATCTAGATTGCATCTTACCTAATCAAATGATTAAGGAATCAGAAGATTCAGAACAAACAGATCGAGATTTCGGGTACCCAATTCACTCCTCAGTTTAAATTTAACTGAACACACACACAAAAGGAAGATAATAATCAGAATCAAAATTAAAAAAAATAATAAAAACATCACAGATTCACAATAATAATCATAATCAAAGAAATTTTGGTTACCTGTTATAGACTTCTAGTTAACTTATTGAATTAATCAAACAAACAGTGATGGATTTGGTGTTGTTTAACGTGTGTTCTTATGAACACAGTGATGGAGGAGGAGACTCGGGACAGGAGAGCGGCGAAGAAGAAGAAGGAAAAAGAAAATGAATCACTTCTGTTTCTAACCCTAACTCATTCCTATATATATTAGATATCTACCACCGTTAGATTAGATAGAAATCTAACGATCACAAATGATCGGTACACTCGGTACAGTTCGGCACGGGATATGGGTAGGGCCGAGTACCTGTACCTCCCTAGCCTCGGTTCCTATTTTTTGGACCGGTACCTGTACCCCCTTCCTCGGTTCAGGACAAAAACAGGTACGGTTCCACCGGTTCCGGGATGGTCCGTCGGTCCGGCTCGGTTCCTGTGCACCCTTACCTCTTGCGGCTCTTGGAGACCTGTTTAATTTGCAATTTGTATTGATGGGCTTGTGTAGTTGATTGGCAAGATTGAAACAAGGTTAAACTTTGAGCTATTGCTTAGATTGTTTAAAGAAGTTGTCCTTTGCATTACAGTTAAAAAGTGTTTTCATGATCTGCTTGTAGCATTGTGAATTATAGGCGAACTTATTTAAATATCTTTGTTTAAAACAGAAAGAATGCTAAGACATAAATTTTAAAACAGAAAGAATGCTAATATCTTTGTGAATTATGGCGAACTTATTTAAATATCTTTGTTTAAAACAGAAAGAATGCTAAGACATAAATTTTAAACCTTTGAAACAATGGGTTTATCGTAAGTCATCTCAATTCAATTAGTCATCTCAATTTTATCTAATGGACTCGTAAGCTCAAAATGGTCAGAGCGCTCAAAACTTTACTAAGAACTTGTTTGTTTGCAGCTGAGTCGGTATCTGAATCTGAGTCAACTTTTGACTCGGACCGAGTCAGCAGTCAGATCGTTTGTTTTTCATTTTGAGTCAGATCTGACTCGACCTCTGACTCAGACATAATCCCTGACTCGAACTCATTTGAGTCAGGTAACAAAATACCCCTGACTCATGGGGCCAAACCACTGACTCACTTATTTCCGAGTCAGATGAGTCATATCTGACTCAAAACAAACATATCGACTCAGATCCAGATGAGTCAGGTGATTTCACTCAGATCCAGATGATTCAGATCCAGACGACTCAGATGAGTCAGGAGTAAACAAACATGGTGTAAGGTTTGCTGAGAATGATGGTTCGAATCCATATGGGTCCTTGTACATGCTAGGTTTAGTATGATAACTTTCCAGGAGAAAGAAGCCTGAAAATACTTGGGGGTAGGGCTGCACAAGACCCGCCCACGATACCCATACCCACCCGTACCCGCTAAACCCGTGGGTTTTTAGTCCATACCCGTCCGTTGTGGGTGCGGGGTTGGTAATGAAAAAAAATACCCGCTGTCCGTGGGTGCGAGGTTGGTTTTAGCTCATACCCGCCCATACCCGCCCGAAAAACCCGCAAAATATATACCTTTAGATAAAATTAATCCTAGCCGTCCGATCCATTATGAAACCCTAATCCTAATAATCTCTCATTCACTTTCAGAGACTCTAGACTCTGTTCGACCTCTCGGCCCTTTCCCCTTCTTCCTCCTCGGTCTTCTTCCTCCTAGGTCTTCTTCCTCACCTACGATTCGCTACGAAAACAACAGTTCAACAACAACAACTACAACTTCCAATCTTCACTAGCAATCGAAAAAATCAACAGATTCAACACCTAATCTGCATATGTGAACTTCCTAGGTATGAAATTTTTTGGGGTTTTGGTTTTTCTTCACTGAGTTAATGTTCATCTGTGATTCTGTAAATTCTAATTATAATGTTCTTATTTTTTGTTTTGATTTTATAATTATGATTTGTTTCAATTTGATTTTTTGGAATCAGAACAAAAATCTGATCAATGATTCGAATGAATGAAACAATCAGTGTTTGTGTAGACTAATTCCTGAATAATATGTTGTCTGATCAATGATTCATTTGTATCTACTATCTAGGTATGAAATATAATTGGTGTTCAATGTTTTTTAGTCAGGTTAATGGAAGAAGGTTCATCATATCAACCTTTGGCTTTGGCTATGGATACTTCCAGCCAAATGTCAAGTGCAGCACCAGCCTCGGCAACACCTCAATCTGAAACTGGTGGGACACCTCAATCTGTACCTGATGTCTCTGAAAATGAAGTTACAACCCCATGTGAAGGTAACAAGAAGTCAAAACAGTATTCTGATGTATGGGTGAAAGATTTTACTAGGTTAAATCCTCTTCAAGCAAGATGCAATCATTGTAAAAATACTTTTGATGCAAAGGTTAGGAATGGGACAACTAGTTTGAAGAATCATGCTGCTAGATGTCCTAAGAATCTTGATAGGAAGAAGGGACAACAGAGTATTGTTTTATTACCCCCAAAGCCAGGTGTTAGTGCTAAACTAGCTGCTTCCTCTTATAATTATGATAGGTGCAGAAGGCGTTTAGTGGAGTTTATAATTAAGCTAGAGTTGCCGTTTAGAATTGTTGAAGCAGAGGGTTTAAGGTCTTTGCTTCAAGAGTTTGAGCCTAGATTTCCTGTCCCAAGTCGTATGACAATTTACAGAGACATTTTAGAAATGTATATTGATGAGAAGAAACTGTTGAAAGAATATTTCAAGGCGAACAAACAAAGAGTATCTCTAACAACAGATACATGGACATCGCCGAATAATTTCAATTATATGTGTGTAACTGTTCATTATGTAGATGATAAATGGAAGTTGCAAAAGAGAATTATCATGTTTTGCTTAGTGAAAGGTCATACAGGTAAAGCCATTGGTATCATGCTAGAAAATTGTTTGGTGGATTGGGGACTCGAAGATGTTTTTGCTGTGACTCTTGACAATGTTAATGCTAATACTGTGGCTATTGATTACTTGAAGACGAGTGTAATTGGTTGGACAGGTGCAGTTGAAAGAGCTGCGTACTTACATGTAAGAAAGTTATATTTATTATTATTACAAATGATGATTTAATTTCTGATTCAACCAATGCAATTTCTAAGTTTATCTTGTTTTTGTTCTTATCAGGTCAGATGTGCTGCACATGTCCTTGCTCTGGTTATAAGAGATGCAATACTTAAATATAACGCGTCGATTAAGAGGATCAGGTCAGTTGTGAAGT
This sequence comes from Papaver somniferum, assembly GCF_003573695.1. Lineage (NCBI taxonomy): Eukaryota > Viridiplantae > Streptophyta > Magnoliopsida > Ranunculales > Papaveraceae > Papaver > Papaver somniferum. The sequence continues at coordinate 73,795 of NW_020652637.1, read as the reverse complement.
TTGTTACTTCTTCTCCTACTAGGTTGGCTACATTTAAAGAGTATTGTACAAAAGAAAGGATTGACTCCAAGAAAGGTTTGATTTTAGATGTTAAAACCCGTTGGAATAGCACATATTTGATGTTAGAGGCAGCTGAAAAGTACGAAAGAGTTTTTAATAGGTTAGCAAGGAATGACAAAGACTTCCAAAAGAAGTATATTTTCCCTGAAGATGAATCGTTTGCTTTACCTAATATTCAAGATATACTTTCTGATATTGATAATTCTGACCTTGGAGAGTTTTCTTCTGACTCTTCATCTAGTTCTGAATCTGACAGTGAAAGTGTGAATGCTAATCCAAGAGGCAGGAAGCTATTACTGAAAAAGAAAAAGAAGAAAAAGCCTAAGCAGCATGCTCCTTATGCCAAAGATTGGGATTATGCCAGAGGCCTTGTGAAGTGTTTTAAGGTATTCTTTGACTGTACTGCTAAGTTTTCTGCTTCAACAAAGGTTACATCACATATATTCTTATGGCAATTAGCAATCATCCATGAACAATTAATTGCTTTTAGAGATACCAGAAATCCAGATCCTTATATTTCAAGTTTGGCAACTCTTATGATTGGCAAGTACAATAAGTACTGGGATAGGTATGAAGATATGAATTCAGCATTATTTTTTGCCCGAATACTTGATCCAAGAGAGAAAGAAGGTGGATTAGAGTTTGTACTCCAGTGTTTGTATGAGAGCGATGAATACAGGGTTGAAAGTATTATGAAAAAGGTAAAGGAAGAACTTGTGAGACTCTTTGAAGAGTATAAGTGTATGTTTTCAACAGTGGAGGAAGGGTCATCTAGTGTTGCTGCTGTGGATGTAACTCCTGATATTATGGTAGATGATTCGATTGAGGCTATTCTTGAGTCAAGGAAGAAAAAGCGTAGAAAAAACCCAGTTATTGATGCAAACTCAGAGTTAGATAAGTATTTGATGGATGATTGTGTTCCTAATGATCCCGATTTTGATATATTGGCTTGGTGGAAAGAAAATAGCACCAAGTATAAAATACTCTCACATATGGCGAAGGATATATTAGCTATACCTGTCTCTTCAGTTGCGTCTGAATCTGCATTTAGTACAGGGAAGCGTGTTCTTAGCCAATGGAGAAGCTCTTTGTCTGCGAGGACAGTTGAGGCGTTACTCTGTACGCAGAGTTGGTTACAAAAGCCTGTCGATCTTGATTTTCTAATGGAGTATGTACCAGATGATTCCTCTAGCATTGAGGAAGGTAATCTTCAAAATGTTCTTCTTCTTTGTTTTCTATTTTATGTATATTTCAGTAAAGAGTAAAGACCTTAAAAGAAGCTAACATAATTTTCGATTTGGTTGCAGATTTATTTAAGAAGACCGTGTCGGAAGTCCTTGATCCTTGAGGATGCTAGGATGAGAGACTTGAGTCACTTGAATATGATAGTCTGGAAACTTTTATTGTTTAAGTTTTAAACTTATTTTAGCTTTCAAACCATGTTTTAGCTTAGCAATGTTATGCTTTTGGCACCATGACTGAGATATGATTGCAACCTTCTGTTGTTTTATTTGTACTGTTTAAACTTGTTTTAGCTTAGCAATGTTATGTTTATGTTTATGGTTTTTAGATTTTAAAAAACAGATGTGTGAATGATTATTGAATATAAAGCGGGTTAAACCCACTTAAACCCATACCCGCCCAACCCGCAGCGGGCGGGTATTAACACCCGCCCGCTGTTTGTGGGTGCGGGGTTGGTTATAAAAAAAAAAACCCGCAGCCTATGGGTGCGAGGTTGGTTTTAGCTTATACCCGCCCATACCCGCCCATGTGCAGCCCTACTTGGGGGAGTGGGTAATAGACTCACTTGACCTTGAGATTCATTCAAACAAAACAAATGTTGGTCAACCATGAGGCAAACAAAGGATTTGAGGTAATATCTCCTCAAATGAACCTTTCACTACCTACAAATTGAGGTAATATTTCCTTTTAAGCAGGCAGGGATGGAGGTTTTTCCATTCTCCCGACGGGTTGTCCTGAATTGAAAGGGTTGTGAGTCCCTTGATGTTAATCAAACATGTAGGAACGGGAAAGGAATGGAGAACCCACCGGTTAGCGTCCTCTACTTATGCCACGATTAAGATGGTATTATTCATGGCTGGTGTGAAGTTGATATGCGTTTCAAATTGATATGTTTTTTTGTTTGTTTGTTTGTTTGTGCCGTAGCATCTTTCGAGAGCAGGTGTTGAACTGGTTTCTGTAATGTTCATGTTTCCCTGGTAAGAGAAAAAAATTATCAAGTTTGTTCATTTTAATCTCACTGTGGACTCAACAAACATGAAAAATGGATGTTCAAACCAACAAATTTGTTGGTTTGTTCATTGAGTTGGAGGATGTAGCGGACGTTTAATGATAGGTCGGGCGAGCTTGCCTTAATCGCTGGTGTTTGAGACACAAGCGCTGTCGCTTTTCTTTGCAACGCGCGATCTGTACTAAATCGCCAGAGCTCGTGCTTCCAGCGCGCGTTTGTCATAGAGTCGCCAACGGCTGAATCTGGACGGCTATAAAATCTTGTAATCTAACGGCTATAATTTTTGAGTTCTATAAATACTCCTCATTTCAACTCCAAATTCACACATTCTTCACTCTCAAATCATCTACAAAAATGCCTCCCAGAGTTCGTGGTGTTATATTCACTAAAGAAGAGGATTTAGCTATTTGTAGAGCCTTTGTTTTTCACACACAAGATGTTGTCATGAGTAATGTAGCCGATTCGACGTTGACTTTCTGGGAGAAAGTTTTATGAATGTTCACCGCTGAAATGGGGAACTTCCATGGGCGTGATTCTGGTGGATTGCAACATCATTTTAGTTTAATTAGTATGAATGTACATGAGTTCATCGCCCAACTAATGGAGAATCACCAAAATAAGCTCAACGGTGAAGCCGAACATGAAGTGTTTCCCAGAACTTTAGCGATGTGGCAAGCATCTCACTGCGGTCGTCCTTTCGACTTCCATGCTTGTTTCAACATTCCTAGAGCGCTCAACAAATACGATCCCTACATCGCCCTAGGAATTCCACCGCCCACCGAGAATTGACGCCTATGTAGTAGTTATTTTAAGTTAATGTATTTCTTTTATTCTCATGTATGATGTGGTTGTTCAATGCAATATGTTTTTATTTATGAAATTGATTGTATAATTGAGGAAATATTTAAATTACTTATAATATTGATGGTTTTAGATAATCGTAATAACAAAATATATACAACAAATTAAATAACATATTACCATAGTGAATCGATTTGTCCTTCAACTTCAATCATCCCACTCCACCAAAAAACAATTAGGACATTCCCAGAAATGCCTTCCATATGTGTCTTCTTCATAAGAAGTCCGCAAATGCATAAAAGTCTTGCAATCGGGCTTTGAGCATCCACTGATTCTCTGTGGACAATGTTTGTATTCGTGATCTCCATATCCACAATGCTTGCAGTGTAATAACTCCATCTTCAATTTGGCTTTAAGTTTGAAGTTTTTGCAGAGTGTTGCAATCTTTTCTTCTTCTTCCTTTTTAATCTTCATAGCATCATCTAGCATATGTGGTTCCTATGGACAGTTGGGATCTTGACATTGCAAATACCTGAGCTTTTCCGGTTGTGATTCAATCACCATTCTGATGCGTGAACAACCTTCTCGCGGACAGTTTGAATACATCCAAGAGCATTGCATAAGACTGTGGTTATCCATGAAACATAATGGACAAACCTATTTTGCTTCGACAAATAATATTTGCTTCGCTTTTCCTTTAGAAAACATGGTGGATGTTGAGAAAGAAATCTGTTGGTTTGGTTGAGAGGTGTTGTATTTATAACACGAAAATAGGCGTTGGTAATTCAAACGGGCGGTTTTAGTAAAGTCGCGCGGTTTTACTACAGAACACCAACTCCTATGGTAATTCAAACGGGCGCTTAAAGGAAAGTCACGCGCGGTTGTATTAACAACGCCAACGGCTAAATTCCCAACGACTCGATCTTCTTTCTCGACCTATAAATTCCATTCCTCCCATCTCCAAAATCACATCTTCTTTTTATTCTTTTTTTCTAAAACTCTTGATCTCTCCCACTCTGCAGAAATGTATGTTAGAAATCGTGGTCCCAAGTTTACTGAAGAAGAGGATATAACAATATGCAAAGCATATTTTTTTATAGGGTAATCACTGGTGTTGTTATTTTTCATGACAGTTGTTTTTGGGAGAACTTTTTTTCAATGTTCGTCTCACTGACGGGAAACCCAGGAAACCGAGATGCTCGTCGATTGCGTGCTCGTTTTCAATATATTAGGCTTGTATTCCAACCATTTCTTGTTCTGGTAAT
>NW_020652637.1:68652-69408 GCF_003573695.1 Papaver somniferum | reverse complement strand
TTAATCATTTTGAATGCTATGAACTCTACAGAGAGAATGTCGCTGGATTTGATGTAGTTTGATATTTTTGTTGTGGATTTGATATTATTTGCAAGTTCAAATTGTAATAAATTTCGCTTAATCTGAAGTGGAGATCTCTATTTTAAAATCTAAATATTTCCGTTCATTGATGTCAATTCTTTTTCAAGATACAAACTTAGGCAATAATAAAACGTACTTCAATAAAAATCAAGTACAAGTTTTGGCCTCCTGTTTATCTTCATTTGACGTATCTTCCATTCAACGAGCTCTTTGACAATTTCGCCTTTGTTTTTGAATTTTTTGTTGTTAACTTTCAAAACTGGAGCTCTTCTTTGCCTTTTAGCGGAACATTTTCTTGGATCAACTTCAAAAACTTGCACTTTCCTCTTACAATTTTCAATCTTTTTAGAACTCCCACATATCTTAGAAACAACAGCTTCAAGTTTTGCATCGCAAAAAAGTGTGATCGCCTTTTCAGCCATTGAGAAATAGATTTTAGAAGAGAAAATTAAAGAGAAGTGAATTTTAGTGTGAGTGAATTGTTTTAAATTGATGGTAATTTATAGAGGTAAAAAGTGAATTTTGAATTTAAAAAAACTACCCGTTGCTGTTTTTGCTACAAACGCCAGCGACCTACGTTCAATCGCCGCGTTGAAGCTTTGATCTCTAGCGCTTATCCTTCCAACACTGGTGCTTTACCTTGAAACTCCAGCGTTTGTTTTTCGATCGCACGTT
>NW_020652637.1:63050-67650 GCF_003573695.1 Papaver somniferum | reverse complement strand
GTTGCAGTTAAAAGTATTTTCATGATCTTATAGGACAAATGTAGCCTTCCTATGAATTATAAGCCAACTTATTTCAAGGCGTCCAAAAAAATGTTTTTGACTTCTAAATGAATGGAGCATGCTTTGACAAAAAAATTCCTTCGAAGCAAAGGTAGCATGGACGCGCCTAAAATGGTCGTGTGTCCGCATCTTAGTTTTTGGAGAGTTTTATGGGAATCTGTTCGTCTCTTGAGTTGTATCCGCGTCAATGCAACAACCAATTGAATCAACAAAATCTCTTGAATGGATTTTGGGGTTCGTAAGCTCAAAACACTTATCAAAAATAAAATAATATCGTAAGCTCAAAATGGTGAGAGCCCTCAAACTCGCAGAGGATGATGGTTCCTAGATTGCGAAATTAGTAAAAGATATTGTTCATTGTGCGGATTTAAAATCACCGCGGCGAAACTCTCAAGCGGAAGTTTATGTAAAGTTTGTTATCGAAGTCGTACAAATCTTTCAACGACAGGTACTCAACAAATATATGCAGAACCGTAAAAGAATATTGAAAATTCAAAAAAGATAGAAAGTATCAACGTTTGGTGCCGACAGTCAAATTTATAAAAGTCCATACGTCTTTAGAAGTTTTTCACTAAAATTGACAAGAGAAGGATTATTATAGGAAATGTTCGATTGAACCCACATTCATTGGTGTGTCAAGTCTGTTGAGATCATACACGTTACTATTGAATATTCAAGATCACAAGAAGATATCCTTTTGAAGAACTTCACCAAAGGTTAAAGGTCAGTAACGAAGACTAATTCTCCTTATATCTCTATCTACCTATCTTTCGTAGCAAAGTCAAAAGACTTTAACAATGAAAGAAGAATCTTAATATACGCCAAAAATTTGCTTAGTCTTTATGAAATTTCGTAATCCAAGCTTTGCTGGATTAAATACGAAGTCGAGGATCAAATTTGTGGAAAATTTGAATAATGTAACTTAAATAATGAAAATTTTAGTTAACAAATGAAAACTTAAATAATGTAACTCACTACCATAAACCTTTTTGCTCACTAAAGCCGATTCCAATGGGCATAAAAAACTAGCCAGTTTACCTGGGTTGCATCAACTATGGAACTGGCAAACAAGCAAATTGATCTGGCTAAGTGGCAAAGCCAGGCTCGGTCAAGTTTCTACTGAACGGTCGAGTTTAGACCGCCAGCGCTTTAGATTCGGCCGGTCTAGTCTTCACCGCCATATAAAATCTAATCTAACGGCCATAAATCTCACCCCTATAAATACCAAATTCCTCTTCCATTTTAACTCACACCTTCTCTTCTCTACTCTTCACATTTGTTAATCTAAAACAAATTTCATCATCCAACTCTTTCAGTCACTCGTATTGTGTAGTTTTTTTAATATGTCTTATGCTAATTCTCAAGTGACTAAAAATAAGAAGATTAGGGCTCCAAAACTTACTTTAGCTGAAGATGAAAGCATTTGTAGAAATTATGTGCTCTTTACACAAAATAGTGTCGATGGTGCCCAACAACAATCTACCAAGTTGTGGGATAACATATTTGCTAAATTTCGTGATGAAACTATGAACATCAATGATCGTGATGCAAATGGATTGTCCGGTCGCTTTGTTGTAATCAAAGCCCAAGCTGCCTTGTATGTTGCTGCTATAATGCAAGCTGCTCGTGCTCGAGCGAGCGGTCTTGTCGATGTTGATGTCGAACGAAAGTGTCGAAATGATCGGCACCACAAACATGGGAAGATTTTTGGTTATGAAAGTTGTTATCATATTTTTAAAGTGTTGCCTAAATATAATCCAGAAGTGTTAGCAAACATGAAAAATATACCTGCAAGTTCACCATACACTTCTTCTCCTTCAATCCCAGGTTCACAACCATCTCAAACATCTCATCCCCTCCGTAGAATCCATTTTCTTCACCAGAAACCACAACAAATAACAATTCCAACTTGAATGTCAATGTTGCGATTAAGAGAAAATTATTAGGAAGAAACAACGCAAGAGCAGCGAGAAAAGTTGCCCAAGAAGGAGAAGCAAGTGAAGGTTTTTTGGATACTTTAATAGATCATCAGAAGACCGTCGAAAAACAAAGAACAGTAGACCGGTAGTTCTTGACTAGGGAGATGAAAAACATCGACAAACTCAAGAGAAATTTGTTTTAGACTATGGAAAGAATAAGATTCTAAATGCAAACACTTCAACAAGACCCTCAGACAATTGATGGTATGGGAGATGGAGATGAACAAGTTAGAAGATGAGTTGGAAGAAAAACTGAAAAAGCGAGGATCTAACAACCACACCCAATATTTCTCTTAGCAATCTGTATGGACAAACTCCAATATACTTTTAAGAGAATCAACTAGACAGTCAGACTCAATCTTATCAAAAGTATATCAAAGAGTTATATCTCAATTTCTCGATTCAATACTTTACTCAAGCAAATAGAAATATGCGAGTCTAATTGAATATAAGAGAAATTAAGTTGAACGGTACCAAAGACCAATGTTCAAGTATCAATCAATTTCTATCAACAACCAAAGGTTGGATTTACCAATTGATCGATTCAACACACAACCTGTGATATTTCATTTGTATAACAAAATATAATGCGGTAAAGAAATAACACAGACACCAGAAGTTTTGTTAACGAGGAAACCGCAAATGTAGAAAAACCCTGGGACCTAGTCCATATTGAATACACATTGTATTAAGCCGCTACATACACTAGCCTACTACAAACTAACTTCGGTCTGGACTGTAGTTGAACCCCAATCAATCTCACAATAATCCAAGGTACGGTTGCGCTCCTTACGTCTCTAATCCTAGCAGGATACTACGCACTTGATTCCCTTAGCTTATCTCACCCACAACTAAGAGTTGCTACGACCTAAAGTCGAATACTTTAATAAACAAATTTGTATCACACAGAAAAGTCTACAATAATAGATAAATCTGTCTTTCACAGAAATACCTACAAGTTTTGTTTCCTCTTTTGATAAATCAAGGTGAACATGAACCAATCGATAATCCGGACTTATATTCCCGAAGAACAGCCTAAAATTATCAATCACCTCACAATAATCTAAATCGTATGATGACGAAACTAGATATTTTGGAATCACAAACGATGAGACGAAGATGTTTGTGACTACTTTTCTATCTTTCCTATCGGAGAAATTAATCTCGAGCCAAACTTACAATTGTACTCAATACGATAGAAACAACAAGATCAGATCACGCAACTACAGAGAAAATAATTGGCTCTGGCTTCACAATCCCAATGAAGTCTTCAAGTCGTTAACCTACAGGATCTCGATAAGAAACCTAAGGTTAAAGAAGAATCGACTCTAGTTATGAAACTAGTATCACACAAGAGGTGTGGGGATTAGGTTTCCTAGTTGCTAGAGTTCTCCTTTATATAATCTTCAAATCAGGGCTTGCAATCAATGCTACCTTGGTAACAAAGCATTCAATAGTCACCGTTAGATGAAAAACTGATTAGATTCAAGCTAATATCTTTCAACCGTTAGATCGAACTTAGCTTGTTATACACAAATGAAATGCACGTTCATTTAGGTTTGTGCAACCGTACCTAAACGTGTACACCTAGTTGGTTCAACAGTAGTTAACCAAATGGTTAGCCATATGAGCACTTTCATATCAACCATATTCATCTTCACCATAACTAGTTCAAATGACTCAAAAGAACTAGTTAGAGAGTTGTTCAATTGCTTAGATCTTATAGAAGTATACAAGACACAATCAGAGCAAAATTGATTTTGATTCACTCAAATCGATTCATGAACATTATAGCCACAATTTTCAAATAGCATTCCTTAAATATATAAATGTTTTAGTTCATGAACAAACCAATTTTATAAAGTAACACACTTAAGTATGCTTACGGGTATGCGTACTTAAGTAACCGGATTTGAGTTTTTTTTTGGTTTTCAAACTCAGCAGAAATTCACGGACATGAACTTTCCACTAGTATGTGTACGGGTACGCATACGTTGGTAACCGGATTGAGTTGGTTTTGATTTCCAAACTCAGCAGAAATTCGCAGTCGTGAACTTCCGCCAGTATGCGTACGGGTACGCATACTTACCCTGTCTCCATCAACCATTTAGTACACACACAAGTATGCATACATTTGGTTCCCGGTTTTGGACTTATACACTGATGTGCGAACACACTATATGCTTATCTCCAAGGATGGTTACATATTCTAAACTCTCATTTAAATCATTGAAACATTCTTAGAGAACGTTATATAGTTGTTGTTCACAAACTATTTTCGTCAAAGCGATTTTCAAGTGATTAAAACTAATATGACTTTCATCACTAGTAAAGATGATCTTTCCCAAAGAGAAATCTTACCGACACATATTTCGAGAAATAGATAAGCGAGATAAACTCAGCTCGAAATAGCAAATGTGTATAATCGAAGTCTATATAGCAATATGACTTTTGTCTCAAGAAAGGAGATAGAGTAGATAGACTTTTGAGTGATATATAAGTTCAAGTCTCCACATACCTTTTATTCGATGAAGTTCCACCAGTTCCATGAGTAGTTCTTC
>NW_020652637.1:48819-62950 GCF_003573695.1 Papaver somniferum | reverse complement strand
AGATTAACTCGGTTATCAAACCTTGGCCATTCGTCAAATGGGGGTTTGAAATTGTAGGACCCCTCAAAAAGAAAATACCTTATCGTGGCTAGGTATTACTTCACCAAGTGGGTGGAAGCAAAGCCTCTTGCAAGGATTAGAGACACATATGTCTTTAAATTTTTGTTTGAGCAAATCATATGCAGGTTCGGAATACTAGCCGCCATAGTCTCGGACAATGGAAAACAGTTACAAGGAAACAACATCGACATGTTGTTCAGTACTTTCAACATTCAGAAGAACAAGTCAACTACTACATACCCTAAGAGCGATGGACAAGCTGAGGCGACCAACAAAACCATAAATATGAACTTAAAGAAGGAGCTAGGAGTATACTGTAGCTAGGAGTATACTGTACCATAGAAATGAACTTAAACCATAGAAATGAACTTAAAGAGGTGGTGCGAACAACTGCACACTGTCTTATGGGCCTATCGAACTACAAGAAGGTTAGCTATGGGGAAAACTCCATTCTTGTTGACCTACAGAGCCGAAGCAGTCATCCAACGGAGGTAATACTCCCAACAATGAAAAAGGAGGCCTGGGAGAAAAACCTAACAACAGACTTCATGTTAGAGAAACTGGATGATCTTGAAGAAAGAAGGGAGGTAGCTTTGCAAAGGATGGTAAACTATCAACGAAGGCTACCTCGGGAATACAACAAGCGGGTCATCCCTAGAAACTTTGTGGTCGAAGAATACGTACTACGTCAGATCGCGTCGTATCAAATAAATAAAGAGTGGGGAAAGCTATCTCCGACATAGGATGCCCTACATCATACACGACATCACAGGAAAAGGGTCTTATTACCTAAGGACCCCCAAAGGTGAAGTACTACAGCACCCTTGGAATGCAATGTACCTAAAAAAGGTACTACCCATAAGAGAATGATAATTACCCAGGAGAAGAAAGGAATGGGCAACAGCCTACCATGTTCTATTCCTGATCAAAGGTACTATAGACCTTATTAATCAATGAAATAAACTTTTTTTCTAAAGAATTAGTTTTAATTGGTACAATTGGGTTAGAATAGACACCCTCCGTCGGGATTGATGATGAGGCAAGGCAAGGCATAACTGGGCATATTTCAATCTCGGATCCTCGGGGGGACGAATCCTTTCATGAGGCATAACAAAGAATAAGATATCCCCTATAGAGATACCTTATCGAAGTAAAGCAGTCCCCGCTCTGAACGCGTAGGGTTACAGGAAAATTATTTCCCATGTAGGGACCTTCTCCACCATGATACCTTCTGGCTAAAGGATATCCGGGTAGGACGTTGAATGTACCACCAAAGGTTAAGCATACCTTAGCACCTTGTGATGACTTGATTGTGCGATTAATTAGACACATTACGTCTAAACAAAATATTCATGCAATAACATAAGTGAAATGATAATTTTACCAAAATATGTCTAACATGTCTTAAAAGTTGCGGATAACAAAGGTTGAAAACCTCACAAAGAATTGTTTCAAATAAAAGAGACATCATAGCTAGAGAAGATACCTCAGTTGATGACGTAAAGCAGTTAAGAGGAGTTTTACTCAAACAAAGCTCAAAACAAATCAAGGAAAAGGAAGACGAGGAAAAACAACTCCGTCGGCTTGGAGCTCAGCTTCAGCAAATGCATTATTGATATAATCAATAGCATAATGCTCGAATTTCACCTTCATTTGGGAGGTCTGAGTCTCCAAATCAGAGGTCGATTTCCGACGAAGCTCCATCATTTGGCACTGAGCTAGTCATTAGCCTGCTGAAGTGACTGGGCTTTAAATTTGGCAGCTGCATCAAACTGAAGAGCCCTCTCCAACGAAGATACTTGTCTCTCAAGATAGCTTACCTTAGCATTCATACCTACGAGCTTCTCCTGGAGACCTGCAGATAAACAAAGGATAGGTCACAAATAAAGACAATTTGGGGGCACGAGCAAGGATACGGGAATAAGAAAACCCTAAGCTACCTCCAGCATGGCTAAGGGATTCTTTTAAACTATTCTGGGCTTCGGTAAGGTCCACCTCAGCAGTATCAAGATCATCCACGAGGGTATCTCGTTCGGTCCGGAGATCCTCAACATCGATCCGGAGCGAAGCATTTTCAAAAGACAAACCCTGGTAAACATTCTCTAACTCCTCCAATATCTTAACCATAGATATATGAGACATGGAAGAAGGTATGGAACCAGCTTCACTAAGTTTTTTCTTGAGGGAACAAACCTCAAAGGCCAATACGTTACGTTCGACAGTAACCTTAGATAAGGAAGCGCATGCATCCTAGAAATATGCATGATACTTTTTACGGATAACCTCTTGGTCTAAAAGGCGTTTCTTAAATAAGGAAATATCATTCTTTTGCTTAGAGATAAGACCCTCTTTCCACTTAAGGCTTTTATGACATTCTTTACGAAGCAGAGCCATCTTCTTCATGAGGTCTGAGTTATAAGCAGACTCAAGAGAGATTTGGGCCTCGTTATGAACAGTCATGTTCATCTATCAGACTTCTTCTGATAATACTAAACGTCGGAGGTTAACTTGGCTACTTGCTCCTGAAGACGTCTAAGCTCACCAGAGATACCAGCTGTCAGGCGTAGGCTCTCTCAGGACTATGCTACCAGGCAAAAATAAAAACAAGACTAAGGGAAAGGAGAAACAAACCTATAGATTTGGAAGTTTCGACAGCTAAAGAAGAGTCAGCAGCTTTGCGTCCCTCCTCGGTAAACTTTGCAGTATTATTAGCTCTCGAGAGCCAACAAACAATCTTATAGAGACCTCTAAGTCTTCTTCAGCTCGATCTCCAGCAAAGATATCTTAGCAGTGGAAGCATCATCACTGGAAGAAGGTTGATGTGCACTAACAAAGGCATAGTCTTGACGAGCATGCTCCAAGAAAGCATTAAAGTGAGTACACTTAGCCCTATAAAACCTGAAAAGAATGCATCCTACATCGATTTGTTTTCAAAGCTGCAAACCAAGGAACGTAAGCACAAATGAAGGTTCCAAACAGTGCATGAGACAGTAAGGAAGAAATCACTCACCGAAAACAAAGATAGACGAGGAAGGAAATCCACGTAGGTATCCATAAAGACCTCCATCTCCCGGATGCTACCCTGATAAGTGCATAATTCATATGATTTTAGTGTCCATTCCATACTTGCTTTAGCTATTATTCTTGCATAAATTCGTATTTATTACCATTGTTTTCTCTTATTTGCCTCTAATAGGTGAATCATCCAAAAATTATCTACAAAGTTCTGAAAAGAGTTATAAAGAGAATTATTCCAAGTATCCAAGTATCCAAGTGCCCAAGTCCAAGAGAAGTGGAAGAAGGGCAACGAAAAGGAGCAAAACGTTCAAAATCAAGAGAAGGGCCAAAGAACGATGTTAACTCATTCAAATTAAAGATTTATCATCATCATCTTGAATAGAATCGAAATATAAAAAGGATTCAAAAAGAATGAGGTCATTCCGAGTTCGGATGAAGAAGTTGTGGCCAAAACAAGCTTTTATTGAATACCGAAGACAGTAAGGTTCGCATACCGGGTACGCATACTTTAATTCCGAAAATTTCTGCTGGAATTTGAAGTTCGCGGACTGGTACGTGTACTTAGATAGTAGAAAAACGTGTATAAATACCTTGGAAGGCCTAAGGGCACGTTTGGGGTCCTTATTTCGTATTTTCGGGTCGGGTTCTTGAACCGAACTAAATACTTGGAGACCGAGCAATGTAAACCTATAAAAAGGTATTAGGTTATGTAAAATAATAATCGAATCTCATATTATACTTTTATTCATCATTAATATTTTAGGGTTTACCCCTTTAGGGGGAAACCACGTAATCGTGTAATCACGAGAAACTAAACCTTTGTTGATTAAGGATGAATTCAATGTTCTAAGCATGAAGCTTTATTAATAATACAAATCTATTGAGAGTTTTTATCATCATCGTTTGTCTTTACCATATCTAGGGTTTATGAATGATTCTTAGATTGATTTGGGATGCATAATAGATTGATCTATTGATTGTTCTATCGCTAGTAGAAGTTATGAGATAAGTAATCGTCAATTAACTCTCTACACTAGTAGAAATCGCGAGACCTTACAGAGGGGTTCTGTGGAGCAATCGTGTGTGAAGACAACAACAGCAAGTAAACCTTGATCTAAGAGTTTAGCTACTGGGATCAACCCAAATTCACAAAGCTTAAGGCGTTCGATTGGATTACACCTTGAGTGATCTACTATTTGGTGGTTCGTTGGATAGAATCTGGTAGTCTAGAACTTCCGTATCCAGTGATTGAAGGAGTTTTGGGGATAACACTGATCTAGCTATTATTCTACGGTTGGTGATGAATGGTTCTTACGAACATTAGATAAGTATTTTAATCCAGCTATCGCTTGGTAACGGAGAACGATTCCTTGATCATCTCTTTTCTTTATTATTTTCTTTATAATTATCTTACAACCAAAACCCCCCTTGTTATTTACGTTATTTTGCTATTTCAAATAACAAATCAATTACACAGCTCTCTGTGGGAACGAGTTCTTACTACCGCTATATTACTAGTTAATTAGTGAGAAATGTCTTTATTAATTTGTTGTGCCTACGATAACCCATACAAATTTTGGCGCCGCTGACGGGGAGCAGTCGCTAATTGATTTGTTATTTGTTTAGCTTGTTTTTATTTTTGTTTTGATTTTCTATTTATTGTGAGTCGTCATGTTTCCTTACAGAAATAACATGTACGGAGCACAAGATCAATCATATAATAGTGGTAATCAATATGGTTTTCAATTTCATTCTTATGACAACTACCAACCATCCTACGGGTACAATCAAAACTTATCTTTTGGCTATGATCAATATCCCACGGAACCTTATGAATATTCTCATACATGTCAACAACCTTATGACGGGCATGTAAGTGAACAATCACACGGATGGGAGGATAGTTATGCTTCTAATCCTATTTCTTCAAGTGTTGCAAAACAAATGTGTACCATGATGGAAGATCTTTATGTGCAAATATAAAAATACTATGAAGGATTAGAGCAACATCAACAAAGGATCCATATAATTGAACAGAAACAATACGAGCAAATTCAGGAAATTCAAAGGAATGCGGACAACTTAAAAATACAAATTGCTCAACTCAAGGAGACAAGGAATGAAGAAGAAGTATGGTTCCAAAACCACAACAATTCTGAAATTCCTATGGAGGATGAATATTCTGATGAAGATGAGCAACCATCACAAAGTCCTAATAACAATGATACGATTATTCCTACTCCGGATCATAATAACGATCACTCGCCTATTCAAAAGGAGGAGAATGGATAACCGTTGTTACCAATGGTGTAACGTATACAAGTGAAGATTTTAAGATTTTCACCAATGAACTAGACTTTTTTGGAGCGGAATTTGATTCTGATGACGAGAGTGTTGAAGAGATGGAGATTGAGAATGAAACCAAATTGATCGATGTCATGGAAGACCCAATTGAGCTAGATAACAATAGTTTGATAGAGTACCTTGATATACTTGAGGTAAATAATTCATTGGAGATAATTAATAAGGATCCGAAACAAGGTTTGTCTAAACCTTTGCATAATTCTATATCTATTGATCCTTTCTATCCAATTGAAGTAGCTTCTCAAAGAGTTGTTAACCCAACTTTTAAGAAAATAACTTACTTAGGATTGGAGTTGTGTGCTTCAAAAATTTTAACGGATTATTTTGCTTCTAAGTATCCACCACTTGATGTGTTTGATTCAAGTATTGTGCAGGTTCATCAAGCTGAGGAACCTTTTGAAGTTCCCGAATTTTATGTTCTCTATCCACTTCCGAGTGTAGAAAGGACTAAGTGTGGGGGAAAATTCAATAAAGTAATATCTTCAATATTTATATTTTGTGCTAACGTTTTTGTGAAGTTGTTATTTGAACTGCAGATTGTTATTTGGAAGGATTACCAAATTTCCAGATCGTTGGTGTACGGACGATAACAATAACGTCCGGCTGATGACGTTAAACCAAGCGCTGCGAGGGAGGCAACCCATCGGCTTTGTATCTCTATCCCTTTTGTTTTTAATTTTCTTCGTTTTCATACCATATCTTGCATTCCCATCTTAGATTTTACAAAGTCCTATATCTATAATGAAAGTTTTGACGAAACTATTCTCGTCATAAAAATTCTGACTGCACACTTGTTACGAAAATAGCTCTCGAGACTTCATACGGAGTCCGATTTGAGTGGTTGCTCCAAAATTTTAAAGAGGACAGACTCACCTTTCTTTTTCAAAAAGAAAATCTGAATTTGAAGTCTGCTAAGTTGGAGTGATAGGCCTGGACATTTGAGTTTTGGATTTTTCCAGATTTTTTTCCAGATTGCATGTCAGTCAGTCCGGAGGCCATAAAAGTAAAACCGTTTACCAAAATAATGTGAGCTTTTGACACTTTATAGAAAAGACCGTAGGCGAACAACTTTCGTTTAGGATTTTTTCCTAGTTCCCTACCCATTTGTACAGTTTTCGAGTTTTTTCAGGGCTGTTATGTCAGAAATCAGAATTTTCGGTTTTGAACATTGAGGACAATGTTGAGTTTAAGTGTGGGGGAGTAGTTAAGAATGTTTGGATTTCATAAAAAATAAAAAATAAAACAAATAATACACTTTGATTTCTTGCATTCTTGAGATTTCATCTTTTGGAGTTAATTATGAGCTATTTAGGATGACACTCTAAACCTTTTTAAGGTTGAAATAGTTCTTACAACTATAGATTGAGTTCCACTTTATCATTCCACAATCCTTAATTATATATACGTTCATAATTGATTGTGAAACTAATCTATGTTAGTCGTTTGAAAGATTTATCCTCGCAATTAATCATTGCTGAATCATTTTCTTTTTATTTTTGCAGTTATATGTTTCTCTAAAGTGGTTTGGTGGGATCCTGATACTGCCAAGGATATTGTAGCAAGGTAATCATTGGTTGAGTATTTAAAAGCCCCATAAGACAATTGTCTTACACTCATAAAGAGTGAGCCGAAAAAAAAGAAGAAAAAAGAGAGAGAAAAAAAGAAAAAGAAAAAGAAAATATATATATAAGGCTCCTCTTCTTTTATCGATATTAATAAATGATAGGACCGGAATTTCGGACTAATCATAGTCGATGAAAATAAAAACCATATCACCATTATATAGCAAGTCAAAAAGACTATTGATGAGGTTCTTGACACTTTGATAGCAGTATGTGTGAAACGTTGTCCCTGTCTCCGTCGCCTAAGCAAGCATGGAATGCAGTATCTAAGGCAACTATCACATACTTGCTGAAAAGGAACATGCGCTTAGAGTATCTAATCATGTGGTCGAGTTAAATGGGTGCTTCTCTCAACTATTGCGTTATAAATAAATATCCTTTGACGACATTCATACAAGTATTGTGGGTAACATCTTTCACTTTAGTCAACATTTGCACACTTCACTTTTCTATTTCCATTTTCTTATCTATCCATGTGATTTAAGTATGCGAATGTTGTGACAAACGTTGCAACAAGTACGATGACTATCTTAGTGGAGTTTTGCAAACAGGTTGAATGTCACACATAAGTAATTGCATTACTTATGTGTGTGGATTGGAATGTATGTGGGATATTTGCAGCTAAAGAACTTATGCAAGCTAATTATTTGGTCTTTTTCTTTGTGTCTATCCTTAGTAATTCTTCCAAGGCGAGAAATTGGAGTAGGTTTTGTGGGTATACCTCTTGTAAGCCCTCACGATACCATAACTCATCCACTAGGGACACCTAAGGGTTTAAAGTCCTGTTATTCATGCTAAGAGTAACCGTATCCTCATGACATGGAGTTGTTGTATTTAGAATTAGTTTTATTTAGTTTGCTCGAGGACTAGCAAAAGCTAAGTGTGGGGGAATTTGATACGTGCATAATTCATATGATTTTAGTGTCCATTCCATACTTGCTTTAGCTATTATTCTTGCTCATATTCGTATTATTACTATTGTTTTCTATTATTTGCCTCTAATACGTGAATCATCTAAAAATTAGGTACAAAGTGCTGAAAAGAGTTATAAAGATGAGTATTCCAAGTATCCAAGTGCCCAAATCCCAGAGAAGTGGAAGAAGTGCAACAAAAAGGAGAAAAACGCTCAAAATCAAGAGAAGGGACAAATACCGATCTTAACTCATTCAAATTAAGGATTTATCATCATCATCTTGAAGATAATTGAAATATAAAAAGGATGCAAAAATAATGAGGTCATTACGAGTTCGGATGAGGAAGTTGTGGTCAAAATAAGCTTTTATTGACTACCGAAGACAGTAAGGTTCGCATACCGGGTACGCATACTTTAATTACGAAAATATCTGCTGGAATTTAAAGTTCGCGGTCTGGTTCGCATACTTAGATAGTAGGAAAACGTGTATAAATACCTTGGAAGGCCTAAGGGCACGTTTGGGGTCGTTATTTCGTATTTTCGGGTCGGGTTCTTGAACCGAACCAAATACTTGGAGACCAAGCAATGTAAATCTATAAAAAGGTATTGGGTTATGTAAAATAATAATCGAATCTCATATTATACTTTTGTTTATCATTAATATTTTAGGGTTTACCCCTTTAGGGGGAAACCGAGTAATTGTGTAATCATGAGAAACTAAACCTTTGTTGATTAAGGATGAATTCAATGTTCTAAGCATGAAGCTTTATTAATAATAGAAATCTATTGAGAGTTTTTATCATAATCGTTTGTCTTTACCATATCTAGGGTTTATGAGTGATTCTTAGATTGATTTGGGATGCATACTAGATTGATCTATTGATTTTTCTATCGCTAGTAGAAGTTGTGAGATAAGTAATCGTCGATTAACTCTCTACACAAGTAGAAATCGCGAGACCTTACAGAGGGATTCTGTGGAGCAATCGTGTGTGAAGACAACACCATTAAGTAAACCTTGATCTAAGAGTTTAATTACTGGGATCAACCTAAATTCACAAAGCTTAAGGCGTTCGATTGGATTACATTTTGAGTGATATACTACTTGGTGGTTCGTTGGATAGAATCTGGTAGTCGAGAACTTCTGTATCCAGTGATTGGAGGAGTTTTGGGGATAACACTGATATAGCTGTTATTCTACGGTTGGTGATGAATGGTTTTTACGAACATTAGATAAGTATTTTAATCCAGGTATCGCTTGGTAACGGCGAAGGATTCCTTGGTCATCTCTTTTCTTTATTCTTGTCTTTATAATTATCTTACAACCAAAACCCCCCTTGTTATTTACTTTATTTTGCTATTTCAAATAACATATATCAATTACACATCTCTCTGTGGGAACGAGTTCTTACTACCGCTATATACCCATTTAATTAGTGGGAAATATCTTTATTAATTTGTTGTGCCTACGACAGCCCATACATACCCGTACGAACTTCACCAAAGCTCTGACCAGAGTGAAGGCTATCTGGATCAAAGAATAGGTCCTTAGACGCTTGATACTGAGTATTCAAATCTCGAGGCAATCTCCAAAGAATCAGTCAGCTGGTGACGATCAACCTCAGCAGAAAAGGGTCTCTTTGAATCCCGAAGAATGTCCTCAAAGATATCATCGTCAGAACTCTCAAGGCTCAATTTCTCAGGTAACTTACCCTTCTCAAGATCAGTAAAACTCCACCAGTAGCTTGAGAGCGAGCATGGGGTACAAGTAATGAACCCTCACCACGATGAAGAGAAGGCATGGTAGACGAGCTGGGAACCGAAGAAAAAGCTTGACTAGGAGTACCACATAATTCCATGTCACTGGCAGAAGGAAGATTACCCAGTACGGTCCAATCTGGTGACGAAGGAGGAGGTCCAACAACCTTGCTAACAGGGGTAGTAGAGACAGACTGAGCGCTCCCTAATGAAGTGGGCGTAGTATTAAAGGAGAAGCTGGCAAGTGAAATCACAACCTTCTTCTTTGGCTGAGAGTCTGAACTACTAACCCTCACAGCCGGGGCTACACCCTTCGCAAATGAACCACTCGAATGGAGCGAAGTAGCAGGAGAATACGGAAGGCTCTTGGAGGTATCACTATAACACTGGTAGTAGCTAAAGCAATAGGCTGCAAATCACCATGAGCAGAAAACGCAGGTACATTCGGCAGCGAAGCAGGATTTGCGACTTGGGTACTAACTTGGCTCATCAATGGAGAACCGCCATCACCATGAAGATTATCACCTTCAACGGAACCAGCACGGATCAGGCTAGGACTATCCTTGGAAAAATCTTCCTCAATGTAATCTAAGTGGGGACTAAGGGAAGTATCCTCGACGTCCTCCATATCTTCGTCACCTTGCTCTTCCGCACCAGCCTAAGGATCCTCATTGGATTTCTCAACATAAATCACGGCCTTCAATTTTCCTTTCTTCTTGGAAGACTATAGGAGAACACATGCGCAAGCTAAGGATCATGGGGCAAAATATTAAGTAATCTAAGAACACTAAGGTAGGGTTATAATCCTTACCTCCACAGGTGTTGTCTTATCTTCAATAGAAGCCTTCATTTTCCTGGTTCTGGTGGCTACGAAATTACCGGCAGAGCCCGGGTAATCCCAGCAGCAGAACCCGGAGCAGTCCCAGCAGAAGAAGCAGGAGCAGGCTACAAAGGAAGTATCAAAAATACTTAGCAAAGGCCACAAAAAGAAGATAAAAAGCCTCTATATTGAACGAAGGTTACCTCGTGAGAAGTAGCAGGGTTCAAGACCCAAAGCTGATATCCATCATACTTAGCATGCAGAGATGAAGTTGTACGAGGAATAATGGGATCTGCGGTAGTAAAACTATAAGCCCAGGGATACACAATGCGAAGAGGAGTACGCGCCCAACGATTATCATGGTATAGACAAATACGATCATACTTCGGAAAGAAAATCTTAGCAGAATAGGGGATGGAAATCAAACCAGTCTTGTCAATCTCCTCCAGCAAACGAAGGCTATTACCTTCCCTAATCTGCTTGGCAATAACATGGATACGACGTGGACCGACATACCACGGGAGAAGGTTGCTTTTTTAGATAGCATCAGCGTAGGTAGCATTGAAATTGGCAGGAGTGTAATCCTCTTGCTTAGACCTCACAGCAGCAAAAGGGTCGTAAGACTTCAAAGTAGTCTTACCTTTGCTAAGGTACCCACACTCACGAAGGGAACGCCAGTAATTACTGGTGTATTTCATGACCCCTCGAATCAGAGTTTTGTTTACCGGATCATCCTTGGTAAACAAGACATGATAGTAGAAAGGATCCTTTCTACTAAACAGAGGCAGGGACATACTTGCGGCCAACTAGCCAACACTAATCAGAAAATTGTTCTCTTCATAAGGGAAGATCCATATCAGAGACTCAGTGAGAACATCAGGGTCATCAACAAAGGAGATCTCAAACTTGTGCAGACGGAAAGACTTAAAGATCTCAGACAAAGACAAGTTAGCGTAGATATCTTTTTCACGCAGCTGCAACCTCTGGAGCTCGAAGTGAGGAAGAGGAGGAAGAATATCCTCAACAACAACCTCCTCTACCTCAGATACCTCTACCATCTCAGTCCCCTCAGGTATCTCAGTATCCTCAGGGGGTGGAGAGGGCATGGCATCAGGATGATCCATACGCGGAGGAGGCTCAGTAGACGACCTAGGCCTTGGATATTTTCGCGCATGCTTCTTTGGAAGTCTCATAATTCCTAACACCAGCAGGAAGAACAATCCTTCAACAATGGCGAAATTTTTTCGCAGTCGACTCAAAAACATGTTTGGGGCAAAAATAAAGGGTCTTTGGTGTTAGAGCATTGCTCGGTCGAACTCGCTTGCGTTGCTATCTCAAGCATGATTGTCAATGTTAGTGATCAAAACTATAAGTCTTGATTTTTATCCTATTTATAGATGTCTCGGACTAGGACATAAATAGTGTACTTGAGCTTAGATCTCTCGACGTTCATCTCTTGAAGACGAAGAACTACTAAAGGGAGCTTGTGGAACTACCTCGACAAAAGGTATGTGGAGACTTGAACTCATCTATCACTTGTAAAGTCTATTTCTATTATCTCCTATATTGAGATATAAGTCGTGTTACGATATAATTTTCTCTATACACATTTGAGTTTTCGAGCTGAGTATATCTCGCTTCCATATTTCTCGAAATATGTGTTGGTAAGCTTTCGCTTCGACCAATTTCATCTTATATCATGAGAAAATTTCCGAGTAACATCTTACATGGTTTGTGTGATACAATCATTTGATGTAGGCTTGGAATGTTGCGATAATGATTATTTTAATATCTTGAAAATTGTTTTGATGCTAATAGTGTGTGAAAACGGCTATTGTCATTATAGAAGAATGTTTCAATGATTGAAATAAAGAGTTTAGGATGTAACTATCTTTGGATATAAGCATATATAGTGTGTTCGCACATTAGTGTATAAATCCATAAACCGGGAACCAAGAGTATGCATATGTGTGTATACGAAATTGGTGAAGGAGACAAGATAAGTATGCGTACCCGTACTGGCGAAAGTTTTCGAATCGAAAATATCTGTTGAGTTTGAGAATTACAAACTCCTAACCTAGTCACCTTAAGTATACATACCCGTATGCATACTGGGGAAGTTTTTGAACCGAAAAATTATGCTGAGTTTGGAAACTTTACCAACTCAAAATCTCGTTGCTTATGTACGCATACTTAAGCTGGTTACTTTGTCAAATCGGTCAGTTAACGGACTTAAACATTTAAATCACAAGGAATGTAATCTTTGCAAACCATGGCTATAATGTTCATGATTGATTCAAGTGAATCAAACCGATTTGGTTTCGATTGTGTTTTCTATACAATTGAAGAACTCTTTAACTAGTTTCATTTGAGTCATTTGAACTAGTTATGGTTAAAATGAATAAAGTTGATATGAGAGTAATCATATGGCTAACCTCGATTAACTATTTATGAACCAACCCGGTGTACACGTTTAGGTACAGTTACATAAACCTAAATGAGGGTACATTTCATTTGTGCGTAACAAGCTAGGTTCGATCTAACGGTTGAAAGATATTAGCTTGGTTGAATCAGGTTTTTCATCTAACGGTGATTATTGAATGCTTTGTTACCAAGGTAACTTGGATTGCAAACCATGATTTGAAAACTATATAAAGGAGAACTCTAGCAACTGGGAAAACTAATCCCCATACCTCATGTGTGTTACTAGTTGCATAACTAGAGTCGATTCTACTTTAACCTTAGGTTTCTTCTCGAGACCCTGTAGGTTAACGACTTGAAGACTTCATTGGGATTGTGAAGCCAGACCCAACTATTATCTTTGTAGTTGCCTGATCTGATCTTGTTGTTTCTATCGTGTTGAGTGCAATTGAAATAATTGGTTGGAGATTTTATATCTCCGATAGGCAAGATAGAAAAGTAATCACAAAAAAACTTTGTCTCATCGTTTGTGATTCCACAATAACTTGTTTCACTAGTCGATTAAGTTTATTGTGAGGTGATTGATAATACTAGGTTGTTCTTCGGGGATATAAGTCTGGTTTATCAATTGGTTCCTTTTCACCTTGATTTATAAAAAGACGGATCAAAATCTCTTGGGTATTTCCGTGGGAGACATATTTATTCAATTATACAGAATTTTCTATGTGAGACAAATTTTTCTATCAAGTCTTCGACTTTGAGTCGTAGCAACTCTTAGTTGTGGGTGAGATCAGCTAAGGCAATCAAGTGCATAGTAACCTGCTGGGATCAGAGACGTAAGGAGCGCAAATGTACCTTGAATCATTGTGATATTGATTAGGGTTCAATTACAGTCCAGTCTGATTAATTGGTATTAGGCTAGTGTCTGTAGTGGATTAATATAGTGTGGTGTTCAATTTGTACTAGGTCTCGAGTTTTTTTTGCATTTGCGGTTTCCTCGTTAACAAATTTCTGGTGTATGTGTTATTTCTTTTCCGCATTATATTTTGTTATATAATTGAAATATCACAGGTTGTGCGTTAAGATCAATCAATTAGAGTATCCAAACTTTGGTTGTTGATTTACATTGATCGACACTTGAACATTGGTCTTTGGTAC
>NW_020652637.1:2957-47819 GCF_003573695.1 Papaver somniferum | reverse complement strand
ATATATAAAATCATAAAGATTAAAATTGCAAAAATCATCTTCCAAAAAACTTAGAATTCAAATAAATAAATCTAAAAACATGGAGATGAAAAATCGTTGGACATAGCTATGTGTACTCACAATAATGGCTATTCCAAACCCTAGTTATTCTTCTAAAAACATAAAAAAGAAGATTTACTAGATATAATAAACTCAGACGAGATTAGAAACCATGGAACGGACAAGGGCAAGTTCATCCGTTGCTTTCTTTAGCTCCTCCTTCAAAAACACTAGATTATTTGATGCAATCTCGAGATGTTCACGCACGACCTCAAAATCTTGAAGAATATTTCCAACCAATTAGACAAACATCTGGATTGGAAGATCTTTTTCATGATCAATTGCTTTATAGCAAATAACGGGAATGGGATCATCGTCAAGTTCAAAGGTTACTTCATCAAAGTTGTCTTCCTTTTTGCTTCCTTCCATCTGCACTTGCTCAATCAATCTCAGTAAAGCTCTTGGCGTTACCGAACAAGTATATGTATATCAAGGACTTGATACATATTTAAAGGAAAAAATCCCACAAGAGAAACCAGGGTTTCATGTAAACGTTTGGTAACGGGCCAGTGTGCACGAATACAGGATTAAGACCCAAGCCGAGGTCTATTAACGGATGGAGCAACAAGGTTGAGAAGATGACAGGAGTCATTGATACAAGGTGACTCGAATGTTATTCTAGGAAGATAAACTAGTGTATCTTAAGAAGGTAAAAGGTAAACAATTTTAAAAACAAACATTTTGGAGTAAACTACAGGAAAAAAGAACACTGTAATCACAATACAACACAGACCATCTGTCAAGAATAAAATATTCGTTGAGGGTATGTGTATATTCTTATTGGTCCATAGAGAGGATACACATAAAAGAATGGTCAAGTTGTATATTGATGAACATGAAGTTCATCAATGGTGTTGACACACTCTTTTTTACTCTCCTCCCATATACTAGAATTATTAGGAGAATGACAAAAGTTACCTGGATCAGCTGCTTTCCTTGCCTTTTTGATCTTGCGCTTAAGACCGTTCATACTGGTCTTGAGTTCCGAGACACGATTATTGATGTGAATGTAATCAGGAATATCAGCAAGATCATTATTGAGGGAAAGAGATAAGTTTGAAGAATTTTTCTTTCTTCGACACCTTTTTCTTCTTACAGGTCTTTCAGAATTATCAGTCATCCACACAACATTGTTCCTTTTACAGTTGTAAGTAGAAAAAATGTTGTGGTCATAATCAGAAAAAGCCTCTATGCAGCCTTTTCATGATTGCGGAATGAGTTTTTAACTGAACATTGAGAAACAGGTTTAACGATTTATTGTGAAAATTTTCATTCCGTATACTAAGCTGACATCTTCTTTCAACATGACCTTTTTTTCCGCAATAACAACAGTTGAAAGGAGAGTTTTTATTTTTCCTCAGCTGAGTCATTCTTGTAGGCTCACGAGATTTTCAATCAGATACATCTACGGTAGTAGAAGGATTTTTTGCCTTAACAAAACTTATCTTACCTGTACCCGGAGCTTCTATACCTTTATATCCCAGACCGCGTGTATCACGATGTTCTTTGCAAGCTCCAAGCATAGAAGATAGTTTTGTAGAGCTAGAATTGAAATTTTTCAAATTCTCTTCTAATGCCTTGATCCTTTTAAGAGTCGTACTAAGATCAGTCTCCAATTGTTTTTCCCGTGTGAGAAAAGCCTTTTCTCTGACGTTGAAACATTCTTGTTGAGAGACACACATTGCATCGATTTCTGCAAGTCTTTCTTTCAACAGAACGAGAGTCTGACGAAGATCATCATATTAAGACACTTTTGAACATATATCTTTGTTACGATATTTAAGAGTAGCTTGTAATAGGATATCATAACTATTAAAGAGTTTTCTCAATTTTCTGTTTTCAAAGCAGAGAGAATTTAGAAATTCAGCCAAGCAGGATGTTGACTTCTTTTTCTTTAGAAGACGATCAAAGAGGAGGATGTATTGTGACACTTCTTCTTCAACATCTTGTCCTTCTTCTAAATCGCTCCCATCAGAGAGATTATCTAATTGTTCGTCAAGACGATCTTCCCAGTCAAAAGTGGTTTTAGACGATGAAGAAGATGTGACCGATTTCTCAGGCATATCAGAATTTTTAGCCAAGATCTCCCGAACTGGTGATGCATGTTTAGAGACAATATTGTCCATCATCAGATTGCTACAAACACAGACTTGTAAAGTTTTTAACGTGTTTTCCTGCTGTGATACCAATTGAAAATGCGGGGGTCTAACAACCACACCCAACAATTCGTTTGGCAATCTGAGAGGACTTACTCCAATACACTTTCTAGAGAATCAACTAGATAGTCAGACTGAATCTAAAATAAAGTACATCAAAGAGTTTAATATCTCTAACTCTTAGCTCAATCCGCAATCAGCAAATAGAAATCTGCGAGCCTGATTGAATATAAGAGGAGTTATGAACGGTACCTGGTGGGCCCGGAAATGTGTATAAAATTGAAGTGAAATGAAACGCGGGCCTACAGTAATACCGCAAGTGCACGGTCGTTGGTTGTGGAGGTGGTGATGGAAGAGATGGTGGTGGCAGTGGAGTTGCAGGCGGTGGCAGGACATGGTGTCTCTGCAAATGTCGGGGGAAGAAGAGAAATTTGGGGGAAATGAGTTTTGGGGAAGAAGAAGGTGGGTGTTTGTTTGGGTCGATGGGTTTGATGGCTAAGGTGTTGAGCGGGATCATCTGAAGTTGATGCGCAGCGAGGAGATCCGTCGGATGTGAAGATGGTAGGTGGATCTAACGGTGGTATGAGAGATGAATCACTTCGACCGTTGGATTGTGAAATACAACAAAGTTAACGGCGAAGATTGAGGTTAGGTGCTGTAGTGTTAAGCGGAAGTATCGAGATTTGATGAGCAGGCAAAGAAGCGACCGTAGGATCTAAATGTGATCTAATCTGAAGGCTTAGAATTTAGGTGCTATGGTGGGTGATAGGAGCTTCAGATTTTGATGCGCGATGAAGGAGCGACCATCGGATGATGAGATGGATCCAATCCGACGGCTGAAGATGGAGGCGGTTTTGGTTACAGAAAATGGGTTTGGGTAAGGGTTTTGGGCCTTGGGTATGCCAAGCCCATATCTTCTTTAAGAACAATTCTTCCTTCTTGAGCCCATTTCTACCCTTTTGGTCTTGTGCACAACATTCTTCGCGGCTTCCTTGTGTAATTCCTCCCGGCTTTTCACTACTTTTCTGCTCTTTTCCGCTCTGCTGTTCATCCAAACTTTATTTATTACCTAAAAATGCAAAATTAAGTAAGAAAAAATATTTATTCTTGAAAACAATGAAAATACAGAATATGGGATAAAATGTAGAATTAATGCGCAAAAGATGAGTTAAATGCCAACAAAAAGGGATAAATATATACAATATTTGGCACTCATCAGTACCAAAGACCAATGTTCAAGTGTCGATCAATGTAAATCAACAACCAAAGTTTGGATACTCTAATTGATTGATCTTAACGCACAACCTGTGATATTTCAATTATATAACAAAATATAATGCGGAAAAGAAATAACACATACACCAGAAATTTGTTAACGAGGAAACCGCAAATGCAAAAAAAACTCGAGACCTAGTACAAATTGAACACCACACTATATTAATCCACTACAGACACTAGCCTAATACCAATTAATCAGACTGGACTGTAATTGAACCCTAATCAATATCACAATGATTCAAGGTACATTTGCGCTCCTTACGTCTCTGATCCCAGCAGGTTACTATGCACTTGATTGCCTTAGCTGATCTCACCCACAACTAAGAGTTGCTACGACTCAAAGTCGAAGACTTGATAGAAAAATTTGTCTCACATAGAAAATTCTGTAGAATTGAATAAATATGTCTCCCACGGAAATACCCAAGAGATTTTGATCCGTCTTTTTATAAATCAAGGTGAAAAGGAACCAATTGATAAACCAGACTTATATCCCCGAAGAACAACCTAGTATTATCAATCACCTCACAATAAACTTAATCGACTAGTGAAACAAGTTATTGTGGAATCACAAACGATGAGACAAAGTTTTTTGTGATTACTTTTCTATCTTGCCTATCGGAGATATAAAATCTCCAACCAATTATTTCAATTGCACTCAACACGATAGAAACAACAAGATCAGATCAGGCAACTACAAAGATAATAGTTGGGTCTGGCTTCACAATCCCAATGAAGTCTTCAAGTCGTTAACCTACAGGGTCTCGAGAAGAAACCTAAGGTTAAAGGAGAATCGACTCTAGTTATGCAACTAGTAACACACATGAGGTATGGGGATTAGTTTTCCCAGTTGCTAGAGTTCTCCTTTATATAGTTTTCAAATCATGGTTTGCAATCCAAGTTACCTTGGTAACAAAGCATTCAATAATCACCGTTAGATGAAAAACCTGATTCAACCAAGCTAATATCTTTCAACCGTTAGATCGAACCTAGCTTGTTACGCACAAATGAAATGTACCCTCATTTAGGTTTATGTAACTGTACCTAAACGTGTACACCAGGTTGGTTCATAAATAGTTAATCGAGGTTAGCCATATGATTACTCTCATATCAACTTTATTCATTTTAACCATAACTAGTTCAAATGACTCAAATGAAACTAGTTAAAGAGTTCTTCAATTGTATAGAAAACACAATCGAAACCAAATCGGTTTGATTCACTTGAATCAATCATGAACATTATAGCCATGGTTTGCAAAGATTACATTCCTTGTGATTTAAATGTTTAAGTCCGTTAACTGACCGATTTGACAAAGTAACCAGCTTAAGTATGCGTACATAAGCAACGGGATTTTGAGTTGGTAAAGTTTCCAAACTCAGCATAATTTTTCGGTTCAAAAACTTCCCCAGTATGCATACGGGTATGTATACTTAAGGTGACTAGGTTAGGAGTTTGTAATTCTCAAACTCAACAGATATTTTCGATTCGAAAACTTTCGCCAGTACGGGTACGCATACTTATCTTGTCTCCTTCACCAATTTCGTATACACACATATGCATACTCTTGGTTCCCGGTTTATGGATTTATACACTAATGTGCGAACACACTATATATGCTTATATCCAAAGATAGTTACATCCTAAACTCTTTATTTCAATCATTGAAACATTCTTCTATAATGACAATAGCCGTTTTCACACACTATTAGCATCAAAACAATTTTCAAGATATTAAAATAATCATTATCGCAACATTCCAAGCTTACATCAAATGATTGTATCACACAAACCATGTAAGATGTTACTCGGAAATTTTCTCATGATATAAGATGAAATTGGTCGAAGCGAAAGCTTACCAACACATATTTCGAGAAATATGGAAGCGAGATATACTCAGCTCGAAAACTCAAATGTGTATAGAGAAAATTATATCGTAACACGACTTAAATCTCAATATAGGAGATAATAGAAATAGACTTTACAAGTGATAGATGAGTTCAAGTCTCCACATACCTTTTGTCGAGGTAGTTCCACAAGCTCCCTTTAGTAGTTCTTCGTCTTCAAGAGATGAACGTCGAGAGATCTAAGCTCAAGTACACTATTTATGTCCTAGTCCGAGACATCTATAAATAGGATAAAAATCAAGACTTATAGTTTTGATCACTAACATTGACAATCATGCTTGAGATAGCAACGCAAGCGAGTTCGACCGAGCAATGCTCTAACACCAAAGACCCTTTATTTTTGCCCCAAACATGTTTTTGAGTCGACTGCGAAAAAATTTCGCCATTGTTGAAGGATTGTTCTTCCTGCTGGTGTTAGGAATTATGAGACTTCCAAAGAAGCATGCGCGAAAATATCCAAGGCCTAGGTCGTCTACTGAGCCTCCTCCGCGTATGGATCATCCTGATGCCATGCCCTCTCCACCCCCTGAGGATACTGAGATACCTGAGGGGACTGAGATGGTAGAGGTATCTGAGGTAGAGGAGGTTGTTGTTGAGGATATTCTTCCTCCTCTTCCTCACTTCGAGCTCCAGAGGTTGCAGCTGCGTGAAAAAGATATCTACGCTAACTTGTCTTTGTCTGAGATCTTTAAGTCTTTCCGTCTGCACAAGTTTGAGATCTCCTTTGTTGATGACCCTGATGTTCTCACTGAGTCTCTGATATGGATCTTCCCTTATGAAGAGAACAATTTTCTGATTAGTGTTGGCTAGTTGGCCGCAAGTATGTCCCTGCCTCTGTTTAGTAGAAAGGATCCTTTCTACTATCATGTCTTGTTTACCAAGGATGATCCGGTAAACAAAACTCTGATTCGAGGGGTCATGAAATACACCAGTAATTACTGGCGTTCCCTTCGTGAGTGTGGGTACCTTAGCAAAGGTAAGACTACTTTGAAGTCTTACGACCCTTTTGCTGTTGTGAGGTCTAAGCAAGAGGATTACACTCCTGCCAATTTCAATGCTACCTACGCTGATGCCATATAAAAAAGCAACCTTCTCCCGTGGTATGTCGGTCCACGTCGTATCCATGTTATTGCCAAGCAGATTAGGGAAGGTAATAGCCTTCGTTTGCTGGAGGAGATTGACAAGACTGGTTTGATTTCCATCCCCTATTCTGCTAAGATTTTCTTTCCGAAGTATGATCGTATTTGTCTATACCATGATAATCGTTGGGCGCGTACTCCTCTTCGCATTGTGTATCCCTGGGCTTATAGTTTTACTACCGCAGATCCCATTATTCCTCGTACAACTTCATCTCTGCATGCTAAGTATGATGGATATCAGCTTTGGGTCTTGAACCCTGCTACTTCTCACGAGGTAACCTTCGTTCAATATAGAGGCTTTTTATCTTCCTTTTGTGGCCTTTGATAAGTATTTTTGATACTTCCTTTGTAGCCTGCTCCTGCTTCTTCTGCTGGGACTGCTCCGGGTTCTGCTGCTCGGATTACCCGGGCTCTGCCGGTAATTTCGTAGCCACCAGAACCAGGAAAATGAAGGCTTCTATTGAAGATAAGACAACACCTGTGGAGGTAAGGATTATAACCCTACCTTAGTGTTCTTAGATTACTTAATATTTTGCCCCATGATCCTTAGCTTGCGCATGTGTTCTCCTATAGTCTTCCAAGAAGAAAGGAAAATTGAAGGCCGTGATTTATGTTGAGAAATCCAATGAGGATCCTTAGGCTGGTGCGGAAGAGCAAGGTGACGAAGATATGGAGGACGTCGAGGATACTGCCCTTAGTCCCCACTTAGATTACATTGAGGAAGATTTTTCCAAGGATAGTCCTAGCCTGATCCGTGCTGGTTCCGTTGAAGGTGATAATCTTCATGGTGATGGCGGTTCTCCATTGATGAGCCAAGTTAGTACCCAAGTCGCAAATCCTGCTTCGCTGCCGAATGTACCTGCGTTTTCTGCTCATGGTGATTTGCAGCCTATTGCTTTAGCTACTACCAGTGTTATAGTGATACCTCCAAGAGCCTTCCGTCTTCTCCTGCTACTTCGCTCCATTCGAGTGGTTCATTTGCGAAGGGTGTAGCCCCGGCTGTGAGGGTTAGTAGTTCAGACTCTCAGCCAAAGAAGAAGGTTGTGATTTCACTTGCCAGCTTCTCCTTTAATACTACGCCCACTTCATTAGGGAGCGCTCAGTCTGTCTCTACTACCCCTGTTAGCAAGGTTGTTGGACCTCCTCCTTCGTCACCAGATTGGACCGTACTGGGTAATCTTCCTTCTGCCAGTGACATGGAATTATGTGGTACTCCTAGTCAAGCTTTTTCTTCGGTTCCCAGCTCTTCTACCATGCCTTCTCTTCATCGTGGTGAGGGTTCATTACTTGTACCCCATGCTCGCTCTCAAGATACTGGTGGAGTTTTACTGATCTTGAGAAGGGTAAGTTACCTGAGAAATTGAGCCTTGAGAGTTCTGACGATGATATCTTTGAGGACATTCTTCGGGATTCAAAGAGACCCTTTTCTGCTGAGGTTGATCGTCACCAGCTGACTGATTCTTTGGAGATTGCCTCGAGATTGGATGCCTTGAATACTCAGTATCAAGCGTCTAAGGACCTATTCTTTGATCCAGATAGCCTTCACTCTGGTCAGAGCTTTGGTGAAGTTCGTACGGGTATGTATGGGCTGTCGTAGGCACAACAAATTAATAAAGATATTTCCCACTAATTAAATGGGTATATAGCGGTAGTAAGAACTCGTTCCCACAGAGAGATGTGTAATTGATATATGTTATTTGAAATAGCAAAATAAAGTAAATAACAAGGGGGGTTTTGGTTGTAAGATAATTATAAAGACAAGAATAAAGAAAAGAGATGACCAAGGAATCCTTCGCCGTTACCAAGCGATACCTGGATTAAAATACTTATCTAATGTTCGTAAAAACCATTCATCACCAACCGTAGAATAACAGCTATATCAGTGTTATCCCCAAAACTCCTCCAATCACTGGATACAGAAGTTCTCGAC
The DNA here is from genome assembly GCF_003573695.1 of Papaver somniferum. NCBI lineage: Eukaryota > Viridiplantae > Streptophyta > Magnoliopsida > Ranunculales > Papaveraceae > Papaver > Papaver somniferum. The sequence continues at coordinate 39,315 of NW_020652637.1, read as the reverse complement.
TACCAGATTCTATCCAACGAACCACCAAGTAGTATATCACTCAAAATGTAATCCAATCGAACGCCTTAAGCTTTGTGAATTTAGGTTGATCCCAGTAATTAAACTCTTAGATCAAGGTTTACTTAATGGTGTTGTCTTCACACACGATTGCTCCACAGAATCCCTCTGTAAGGTCTCGCGATTTCTACTTGTGTAGAGAGTTAATCGACGATTACTTATCTCACAACTTCTACTAGCGATAGAAAAATCAATAGATCAATCTAGTATGCATCCCAAATCAATCTAAGAATCACTCATAAACCCTAGATATGGTAAAGACAAACGATTATGATAAAAACTCTCAATAGATTTCTATTATTAATAAAGCTTCATGCTTAGAACATTGAATTCATCCTTAATCAACAAAGGTTTAGTTTCTCATGATTACACAATTACCCGGTTTCCCCCTAAAGGGGTAAACCCTAAAATATTAATGATAAACAAAAGTATAATATGAGATTCGATTATTATTTTACATAACCCAATACCTTTTTATAGATTTACATTGCTTGGTCTCCAAGTATTTGGTTCGGTTCAAGAACCCGACCCGAAAATACGAAATAACGACCCCAAACGTGCCCTTAGGCCTTCCAAGGTATTTATACACGTTTTCCTACTATCTAAGTATGCGAACCAGACCGCGAACTTTAAATTCCAGCAGATATTTTCGTAATTAAAGTATGCGTACCCGGTATGCGAACCTTACTGTCTTCGGTAGTCAATAAAAGCTTATTTTGACCACAACTTCCTCATCCGAACTCGTAATGACCTCATTATTTTTGCATCCTTTTTATATTTCAATTATCTTCAAGATGATGATGATAAATCCTTAATTTGAATGAGTTAAGATCGGTATTTGTCCCTTCTCTTGATTTTGAGCGTTTTTCTCCTTTTTGTTGCACTTCTTCCACTTCTCTGGGATTTGGGCACTTGGATACTTGGAATACTCATCTTTATAACTCTTTTCAGCACTTTGTACCTAATTTTTAGATGATTCACGTATTAGAGGCAAATAATAGAAAACAATAGTAATAATACGAATATGAGCAAGAATAATAGCTAAAGCAAGTATGGAATGGACACTAAAATCATATGAATTATGCACGTATCAAATTCCCCCACACTTAGCTTTTGCTAGTCCTCGAGCAAACTAAATAAAACTAATTCTAAATACAACAACTCCATGTCATGAGGATACGGTTACTCTTAGCATGAATAACAGGACTTTAAACCCTTAGGTGTCCCTAGTGGATGAGTTATGGTATCGTGAGGGCTTACAAGAGGTATACCCACAAAACCTACTCCAATTTCTCACCTTGGAAGAATTACTAAGGATAGACACAAAGAAAAAGACCAAATAATTAGCTTGCATAAGTTCTTTAGCTGCAAATATCCCACATACATTCCAATCCACACACATAAGTAATGCAATTACTTATGTGTGACATTCAACCTGTTTGCAAAACTCCACTAAGATAGTCATCGTACTTGTTGCAAAGTTTGTCACAACATTCGCATACTTAAATCACATGGATAGATAAGAAAATGGAAATAGAAAAGTGAAGTGTGCAAATGTTGACTAAAGTGAAAGATGTTACCCACAATACTTGTATGAATGTCGTCAAAGGATATTTATTTATAACGCAATAGTTGAGAGAAGCACCCATTTAACTCGACCACATGATTAGATACTCTAAGCGCATGTTCCTTTTCAGCAAGTATGTGATAGTTGCCTTAGATACTGCATTCCATGCTTGCTTAGGCGACGGAGACAGGGACAACGTTTCACACATACTGCTATCAAAGTGTCAAGAACCTCATCAATAGTCTTTTTGACTTGCTATATAATGGTGATATGGTTTTTATTTTCATCGACTATGATTAGTCCGAAATTCCGGTCCTATCATTTATTAATATCGATAAAAGAAGAGGAGCCTTATATATATATTTTCTTTTCTTTTTCTTTTTTTCTCTCTCTTTTTTCTTCTTTTTTTTTCGGCTCACTCTTTATGAGTGTAAGACAATTGTCTTATGGGGCTTTTAAATACTCAACCAATGATTACCTTGCTACAATATCCTTGGCAGTATCAGGATCCCACCAAACCACTTTAGAGAAACATATAACTGCAAAAATAAAAAGAAAATGATTCAGCAATGATTAATTGCGAGGATAAATCTTTCAAACGACTACCATAGATTAGTTTCACAATCAATTATGAACGTATATATAATTAAGGATTGTGGAATGATAAAGTGGAACTCAATCTATAGCTGTAAGAACTATTTCAACCTTAAAAAGGTTTAGAGTGTCATCCTAAATAGCTCATAATTAACTCCAAAAGATGAAATCTCAAGAATGCAAGAAATCAAAGTGTATTATTTGTTTTATTTTTTATTTTTTATGAAATCCAAACATTCTTAACTACTCCCCCACACTTAAACTCAACATTGTCCTCAATGTTCAAAACCGAAAATTCTGATTTCTGACATAACAGCCCTGAAAAAACTCGAAAACTGTACAAATGGGTAGGGAACTAGGAAAAAATCCTAAACGAAAGTTGTTCGCCTACGGTCTTTTCTATAAAGTGTCAAAAGCTCACATTATTTTGGTAAACGGTTTTACTTTTATGGCCTCCGGACTGACTGACATGCAATCTGGAAAAAAATCTGGAAAAATCCAAAACTCAAATGTCCAGGCCTATCACTCCAACTTAGCAGACTTCAAATTCAGATTTTCTTTTTGAAAAAGAAAGGTGAGTCTGTCCTCTTTAAAATTTTGGAGCAACCACTCAAATCGGACTCCGTATGAAGTCTCGAGAGCTATTTTCGTAACAAGTGTGCAGTCAGAATTTTTCTGACGAGAATAGTTTCGTCAAAACTTTCATTATAGATATAGGACTTTGTAAAATCTAAGATGGGAATGCAAGATATGGTATGAAAACGAAGAAAATTAAAAACAAAAGGGATAGAGATACAAAGCCGATGGGTTGCCTCCCTCGCAGCGCTTGGTTTAACGTCATCAGCCGGACGTTATTGTTATCGTCCGTACACCAACGATCTGGAAATTTGGTAATCCTTCCAAATAACAATCTGCAGTTCAAATAACAGCTTCACAAAAACGTTAGCACAAAATATAAATATTGAAGATATTACTTTATTGAATTTTCCCCCACACTTAGTCCTTTCTACACTCGGAAGTGGATAGAGAACATAAAATTCGGGAACTTCAAAAGGTTCCTCAGCTTGATGAACCTGCACAATACTTGAATCAAACACATCAAGTGGTGGATACTTAGAAGCAAAATAATCCGTTAAAATTTTTGAAGCACACAACTCCAATCCTAAGTAAGTTATTTTCTTAAAAGTTGGGTTAACAACTCTTTGAGAAGCTACTTCAATTGGATGGAAATGATCAATAGATATAGAATTATGCAAAGGTTTAGACAAACCTTGTTTCGGATCCTTATTAATTATCTCCAATGAATTATTTACCTCAAGTATATCAAGGTACTCTATCAAACTATTGTTATCTAGCTCAATTGGGTCTTCCATGACATCGATCAATTTGGTTTCATTCTCAATCTCCATCTCTTCAACACTCTCGTCATCAGAATCAAATTCCGCTCCAAAAAAGTCTAGTTCATTGGTGAAAATCTTAAAATCTTCACTTGTATACGTTACACCATTGGTAACAACGGTTATCCATTCTCCTCCTTTTGAATAGGCGAGTGATCGTTATTATGATCCGGAGTAGGAATAATCGTATCATTGTTATTAGGACTTTGTGATGGTTGCTCATCTTCATCAGAATATTCATCCTCCATAGGAATTTCAGAATTGTTGTGGTTTTGGAACCATACTTCTTCTTCATTCCTTGTCTCCTTGAGTTGAGCAATTTGTATTTTTAAGTTGTCCGCATTCCTTTGAATTTCCTGAATTTGCTCGTATTGTTTCTGTTCAATTATATGGATCCTTTGTTGATGTTGCTCTAATCCTTCATAGTATTTTTATATTTGCACATAAAGATCTTCCATCATGGTACACATTTGTTTTGCAACACTTGAAGAAATACGATTAGAAGCATAACTATCCTCCCATCCGTGTGATTGTTCACTTACATGCCCGTCATAAGGTTGTTGACATGTATGAGAATATTCATAAGGTTCCGTGGGATATTGATCATAGCCAAAAGATAAGTTTTGATTGTACCCGTAGGATGGTTGGTAGTTGTCATAAGAATGAAATTGAAAACCATATTGATTACCACTATTATATGATTGATCTTGTGCTCCGTACATGTTATTTCTGTAAGGAAACATGACGACTCACAATAAATAGAAAATCAAAACAAAAATAAAAACAAGCTAAACAAATAACAAATCAATTAGCGACTGCTCCCCGTCAGCGGCGCCAAAATTTGTATGGGTTATCGTAGGCACAACAAATTAATAAAGATATTTCTCACTAATTAACTAGTAATATAGCGGTAGTAAGAACTCGTTCCCACAGAGAGCTGTGTAATTGATTTGTTATTTGAAATAGCAAAATAACGTAAATAACAAGGGGGGTTTTGGTTGTAAGATAATTATAAAGAAAATAATAAAGAAAAGAGATGATCAAGGAATCGTTCTCCGTTACCAAGCGATAGCTGGATTAAAATACTTACCTAATGTTCGTAAGAACCATTCATCACCAACCGTAGAATAATAGCTAGATCAGTGTTATCCCCAAAACTCCTTCAATCACTGGATACGGAAGTTCTAGACTACCAGATTCTATCCAACGAACCACCAAATAGTAGATCACTCAAGGTGTAATCCAATCGAACGCCTTAAGCTTTGTGAATTTGGGTTGATCCCAGTAGCTAAACTCTTAGATCAAGGTTTACTTGCTGTTGTTGTCTTCACACACGATTGCTCCACAGAACCCCTCTGTAAGGTCTCGCGATTTCTACTAGTGTAGAGAGTTAATTGACGATTACTTATCTCATAACTTCTACTAGCGATAGAACAATCAATAGATCAATCTATTATGCATCCCAAATCAATCTAAGAATCATTCATAAACCCTAGATATGGTAAAGACAAACGATGATGATAAAAACTCTCAATAGATTTGTATTATTAATAAAGCTTCATGCTTAGAACATTGAATTCATCCTTAATCAACAAAGGTTTAGTTTCTCGTGATTACACGATTACGTGGTTTCCCCCTAAAGGGGTAAACCCTAAAATATTAATGATGAATAAAAGTATAATATGAGATTCGATTATTATTTTACATAACCTAATACCTTTTTATAGGTTTACATTGCTCGGTCTCCAAGTATTTAGTTCGGTTCAAGAACCCGACCCGAAAATACGAAATAAGGACCCCAAACGTGCCCTTAGGCCTTCCAAGGTATTTATACACGTTTTCCTACTATCTAAGTACACGTACCAGTCCGCGAACTTCAAATTCCAGCAGAAATTTTCGGAATTAAAGTATGCGTACCCGGTATGCGAACCTTACTGTCTTCGGTATTCAATAAAAGCTTGTTTTGGCCACAACTTCTTCATCCGAACTCGGAATGACCTCATTCTTTTTGAATCCTTTTTATATTTCGATTCTATTCAAGATGATGATGATAAATCTTTAATTTGAATGAGTTAACATCGTTCTTTGGCCCTTCTCTTGATTTTGAACGTTTTGCTCCTTTTCGTTGCCCTTCTTCCACTTCTCTTGGACTTGGGCACTTGGATACTTGGATACTTGGAATAATTCTCTTTATAACTCTTTTCAGAACTTTGTAGATAATTTTTGGATGATTCACCTATTAGAGGCAAATAAGAGAAAACAATGGTAATAAATACGAATTTATGCAAGAATAATAGCTAAAGCAAGTATGGAATGGACACTAAAATCATATGAATTATGCACTTATCAGGGTAGCATCCGGGAGATGGAGGTCTTTATGGATACCTACGTGGATTTCCTTCCTCGTCTATCTTTGTTTTCGGTGAGTGATTTCTTCCTTACTGTCTCATGCACTGTTTGGAACCTTCATTTGTGCTTACGTTCCTTGGTTTGCAGCTTTGAAAACAAATCGATGTAGGATGCATTCTTTTCAGGTTTTATAGGGCTAAGTGTACTCACTTTAATGCTTTCTTGGAGCATGCTCGTCAAGACTATGCCTTTGTTAGTGCACATCAACCTTCTTCCAGTGATGATGCTTCCACTGCTAAGATATCTTTGCTGGAGATCGAGCTGAAGAAGACTTAGAGGTCTCTATAAGATTGTTTGTTGGCTCTCGAGAGCTAATAATACTGCAAAGTTTACCGAGGAGGGACGCAAAGCTGCTGACTCTTCTTTAGCTGTCGAAACTTCCAAATTTATAGGTTTGTTTCTCCTTTCCCTTAGTCTTGTTTTTATTTTTGCCTGGTAGCATAGTCCTGAGAGAGCCTACGCCTGACAGCTGGTATCTCTGGTGAGCTTAGACGTCTTCAGGAGCAAGTAGCCAAGTTAACCTCCGACGTTTAGTATTATCAGAAGAAGTCTGATAGATGAACATGACTGTTCATAACGAGGCCCAAATCTCTCTTGAGTCTGCTTATAACTCAGACCTCATGAAGAAGATGGCTCTGCTTCGTAAAGAATGTCATAAAAGCCTTAAGTGGAAAGAGGGTCTTATCTCTAAGCAAAAGAATGATATTTCCTTATTTAAGAAACGCCTTTTAGACCAAGAGGTTATCCGTAAAAAGTATCATGCATATTTCTAGGATGCATGCGCTTCCTTATCTAAGGTTACTGTCGAACGTAACGTATTGGCCTTTGAGGTTTGTTCCCTCAAGAAAAAACTTAGTGAAGCTGGTTCCATACCTTCTTCCATGTCTCATATATCTATGGTTAAGATATTGGAGGAGTTAGAGAATGTTTACCAGGGTTTGTCTTTTGAAAATGCTTCGCTCCGGATCGATGTTGAGGATCTCCGGACCGAACGAGATACCCTCGTGGATGATCTTGATACTGCTGAGGTGGACCTTACCGAAGCCCAGAATAGTTTAAAAGAATCCCTTAGCCATGCTGGAGGTAGCTTAGGGTTTTCTTATTCCCGTATCCTTGCTCGTGCCCCCAAATTGTCTTTATTTGTGACCTATCCTTTGTTTATCTGCAGGTCTCCAGGAGAAGCTCGTAGGTATGAATGCTAAGGTAAGCTATCTTGAGAGACAAGTATCTTCGTTGGAGAGGGCTCTTCAGTTTGATGCAGCTGCCAAATTTAAAGCCGAGTCACTTCAGCAGGCTAATGACTAGCTCAGTGCCAAATGATGGAGCTTCGTCGGAAATCGACCTCTGATTTGGAGACTCAGACCTCCCAAATGAAGGTGAAATTCGAGCATTATGCTATTGATTATATCAATAACGCATTTGCTGAAGCTGAGCTCCAAGCCGACGGAGTTGTTTTTCCTCGTCTTCCTTTTCCTTGATTTTTTTTGAGCTTTGTTTGAGTAAAACTCCTCTTAACTGCTTTACGTCATCAACTGAGGTATCTTCTCTAGCTATGATGTCTCTTTTATTTGAAACAATTCTTTGTGAGGTTTTCAACCTTTGTTATCCGCAACTTTTAAGACATGTTAGACATATTTTGGTAAAATTATCATTTCACTTATGTTATTGCATGAATATTTTGTTTAGACGTAATGTGTCTAATTAATCGCACAATCAAGTCATCACAAGGTGCTAAGGTATGCTTAACCTTTGGTGGTACATTCAACGTCCTACCCGGATATCCTTTAGCCAGAAGGTATCATGGTGGATAAGGTCCCTACATGGGAAATAATTTTCCTGTAACCCTACGCGTTCAGAGCGGGGACTGCTTTACTTCGATAAGGTATCTCTATAGGGGATATCTTATTCTTTGTTATGCCTCATGAAAGGATTCGTCCCCCCGAGGATCCGAGATTGGAATATGCCCAGTTATGCCTTGCCTTGCCTCATCATCAATCCCGACGGAGGGTGTCTATTCTAACCCAATTGTACCAATTAAAACTAATTCTTTAGAAAAAAAGTTTATTTCATTGATTAATAAGGTCTATAGTACCTTTGATCAGGAATAGAACATGGTAGGCTGTTGCCCATTCCTTTCTTCTCCTGGGTAATTATCATTCTCTTATGGGTAGTACCTTTTTTAGGTACATTGCATTCCAAGGGTGCTGTAGTACTTCACCTTTGGGGGTCCTTAGGTAATAAGACCCTTTTCCTGTGATGTCGTGTATGATGTAGGGCATCCCATGTCGGAGATAGCTTTCCCCACTCTTTATTTATTTGATACGACGCGATCTGACGTAGTACGTATTCTTCGACCACAAAGTTTCTAGGGATGACCCGCTTGTTGTATTCCCGAGGTAGCCTTCGTTGATAGTTTACCATCCTTTGCAAAGCTACCTCCCTTCTTTCTTCAAGATCATCCAGTTTCTCTAACATGAAGTCTGTTGTTAGGTTTTTCTCCCAGGCCTCCTTTTTCATTGTTGGGAGTATTACCTCCGTTGGATGACTGCTTCGGCTCTGTAGGTCAACAAGAATGGAGTTTTCCCCATAGCTAACCTTCTTGTAGTTCGATAGGCCCATAAGACAGTGTGCAGTTGTTCGCACCACCTCTTTAAGTTCATTTCTATGGTTTAAGTTCATTTCTATGGTACAGTATACTCCTAGCTACAGTATACTCCTAGCTCCTTCTTTAAGTTCATTTTTATGGTTTTGTTGGTCGCCTCAGCTTGTCCATCGCTCTTAGGGTATGTAGTAGTTGACTTGTTCTTCTGAATGTTGAAAGTACTGAACAACATGTCGATGTTGTTTCCTTGTAACTGTTTTCCATTGTCCGAGACTATGGCGGCTAGTATTCCGAACCTGCATATGATTTGCTCAAACAAAAATTTGAAGACATATGTGTCTCTAATCCTTGCAAGAGGCTTTGCTTCCACCCACTTGGTGAAGTAATACCTAGCCACGATAAGGTATTTTCTTTTTGAGGGGTCCTACAATTTCAAACCCCCATTTGACGAATGGCCAAGGTTTGATAACCGAGTTAATCTCCATTTTTGGTGCCTTAATTTTCTTGGCAACGCTTTGGAATCTTTCACATCGCTTAGCCACGTTCTTTGAATCTTCGTCCATGATTAGCCAGTAATATACTTGCATTTTGGCTTTAACTGCCAAGGATTTTCTTCCACTATGGTTGACGACATCACCGCTGTGTATATCGTGGAGTTTTCTCCTTCTTTCAGTTCGTGAGAGGCACCGCATTAGAGGTCCGAGAAATGACCTCCTATACAGTATTCTGTCATGAAGGCTGTACATTGCTGCTTTTGATTCGAGTTTCCGAGCTTCCTTAACATCGGCTGGTAAGGTACCTTTGTCAAGGTAATGGTGGAATGGAATTATCCAGTCATCTTCCACTTCGTTTCTGTTTTCTTCGTATGACATGGATTGGTCTTTGTCAGACTCTTCAGTTTCGTCATCTAATTCTTTTATTTCTTTGTTTGTTTCTCCTTTATCTGCTTCTCTCATGGACCGAGTTTGAACAGCCAAAGCTTCTTCAGCGCCAGAGATGGATCCTTCTATGGAAGGTTCGTATATCCTTCCAACTTTCATGGTGGTAGCATTTCTATCTTTTAGCATAGATGATATGAATGCTAGGGCATCTGCGTGCCTGTTGTCTTTTCGACATAATTCCTGAATGTTAAGTTGCTGATTTTGGACGCATGTTCCTGAGCTAGCTTTAAGCACGAAGATAGCACTGGATCTAAAGTTTGGTATTTGAGTTCGATTTGTCTACTGACCAACTGCGAGTCGGTAGTCAACCGAACATCTCATAAGCTTAGCTCTTGTGCCAAGCGTAAACCATGTACGGCCGCCTCATATTCTGTGATGTTATTGGTGTATTATTCGAATTCTAACCTGAATGCATAGATGAGTCGGTCTCCGGTAGGGGTTGTTATTACAATCCCTATGCCTTCACCTTCTTTATTGGATGAGGCATCTACGATTATTTTCCATCTTCGTGAATTCTGAGGTTCTAGCATATTCTCCGGTTCTTGCTTGTCTTCCTCCATTCCTGGGATGTCATCTATTTCCGCCTCGTCGCTGAGAGGTAAGTCTGCCATAAAGTTTTCTAAGATTTGTAATTTCTCAGCCTTCATAATTTCAAAGATTATGTAGAACTGTTTGATCATGGCATTCCATTTTTCCACCCTTCCAATTTTCTCCGTGCTATCATAGATTTGACCTATCTGAGCCTTTGTGAAGACTCGGATGGTATGTGTATCAAAATATATCCTTAGTTTTTGTGTTTCCACTACTAAGGCATATATAAGTTGCTCTATCTTGGTGTAGTTACGCTCCGCTGAACTGAGTGTTTTACTGATGTAGTAGATGGGCTTTTCTTCTTGCCTTGGTCTCGTACCAATACTGCGCTTACAACGTAGCTTGTTGCTACTAAGTACAGAGTGAGTATTTTGTTTGTCTCCGTTTTTTGTAAGATAGGTACCTGATAATGTTTTTGATTGTTGTTGTAGTAATGAGGTTCAAACTCTCGGACTTGTGAAGATTAAATTTAAAGATTTGATAAAATTATATATACAAAAATATTAATAATGGGTGCGAGAGGTAACCAAGACACTAGATTCCACTATTATGCAAAATTGAATGATAAATATTTCAAAACTCTATTCAATTCTTAAGTCCTCTTTTATCTTTAATTCACTATCAATCATACAAATTCTCAAACATTATTTGTAAACCTTAAGCATAGATTATCAAGAGATTAAACCAAGCATAACCTATCAAACTGAATAACAAATAATTAAGACAATCATTCAAATAATTTAAAACTCTGCAAAAGCAGCGATTAGGTGAATTATATAATTAAATGAAATAGTTACCCATTTATGTTGCGTGAATAGCTTCCTCCATTTCCTTGGTTATGAGGGAATTAGCCGCTCATCATGTTGGAAAACCTCTCAAAATATTTCATTGATGCTCAAAAATGGTTCAAATGATGAGAATATGAGAAATACAATAAAACCGGGTTTGTAACAATTATATTTGTTACAAACCAGAGAACTACGACCCTCAGTGACAAAATAAGACTGTTGCAGCTGTGTCGCAAACGCTGTAGCAAATAAGTCTTCCTGATGTACGACCCACAGGTGTGAGTCGTTATTACTGTAGAAAAACGACTGTTGGTGCAGGTCCGTTCTTCGTGTTCTTCATGTTCATCATCATCAGCAGCAGCAGAAACCGAGTTTGGGAAAACTCGAATTTCTTCTTCTCTGGCTCTCCTCATCCCCCCAGACTCTCGACACCCTTTCTACTCAACCCCAGCAACCTATTTATAGCCAACAGACCCATCGAATCTCGCTCATTCACTCCATATAATTCTCTTTAACTCGGCAGTAAAGAAAATATTTCTGGGAATATTTTCTTTCATGTTTCATCTTCTCACGCATTTTCAATCCTCCAAATTACCATATTTAACTCCTTCACGCTCTCACAGGGTGTGAGGGTCTTCCATGCACGCACAAAACACGTTGAATCTTCTCCAAATCACGTGAAACCCGTGATATACACGAACTGCCCTGTTTTCAACCCGTGATTTGTTTAGCTGATTCTAGCCAATTCTGGTCGAACCAAACGCCCACAGTGTGTTTAATAGGCCATATCACAACTATCTACCAAAAATCAGCCATTGAATCTCCCTAGAACACGTTCAACAATTCGATCAAAAATCTGCAGAAGTGTTCTCCATTTTCCCGCCAAAAACAAAATTCAAATGGAGAAGATGACCTCCCCCTAATCCTGTATTGGGGTGCGAATAGCAGATGCCTTTTGGGGTGACCTGGGGTGCCCCTTAGTAATTGAGGTGCCCCTTATCCAACGGTGAGAGTCCGAATAACACGTGTCCTCCGGGGCTTTTACCAACTTTTCGAGCCGAATTTTCCAAAAAATGTTTATTTTCCAAAGGTGCCTACAAACACATAAAACACCAAAATTAGTACAAACTCGAGTGCCAACAATATATAGTATTGAGATCAAATTAAACACAAAAATGTGTCTATCAAATACCCCCAAACTTATTATTTGCTAGTCCTCGAGCAAAATTTATTTTTGAAAAGATAAAAAGACTACACTTAGCACGTGCAGCAGGCCGTTAAACCGCTAGGTGGCCCTAGCGGCGGAGTGTTATCTCCGGAGGGTTTACCAGAGGTGTACCCACAAAACCTTTACTCCTAATTGGTCACAAGTATCCAAAAAGCTATGAGGACATACATATTCTCAACCTATCTCCAAGTAAGTAGAATGCCAGAGAAATTAAAGGTGTCAGCTCTAAAGCTGACTGAAGAAAAGGGGAGACAGATCCGCACCACTGCTAGATAAAGAGATATCTGCTACACAGCTAGATAAACATTGTAAGATGCATCCGCTGCTTTACAGCTGGATAAGATTAGGAGAGAGATAAAAATGAGAGGGACATCTGCTACACAACTGGACTAATTACGTGTGATGAGTTAAACTAGTGCTAGAAAGATCTTGTGCCAGATTGAAAGCAGACTAACAAAGCAACCAAAATGCATCTTTCTTCGACTCTCTCACAGTGCTCGGTAGAAATAACGTCTTCTTCGGTCTTCAACTGTTGATGATAAACTCTCGAACCTCATAGAACCTTGACAATTAACTCTTCTCTTCGATTTCTTGCTTGACTTATAAATTTCTTCTTCCCTATGGCCTTATTGAACAAAAAGAACGTAATGATGTTTCATTTTTTTTTATTTTTTATTTTCATTTTTCAGTCATTTTTTTTCATTTTTTTTCTTTTTTTTTTCTTTTTTTTTCGGGTGAACAAAAAATTACAAGACAAAAATTTACATGGCCATGAGAGAAGGACTTTCAAAACTTGGATCTTCGCAACTTGTGATGTCTTGGTATCATGGATTCTAACAACTTATATCATTTGCTCTTATAACTTCAACTTTGATTTTTGAATTATTATTTTCTATTGTTGCTTCTAAACCTAAAACGTCTTCAACTTTCTTCATAGATTTTGATGTCGCTCCGCTTGTTGATGATGATAAGTTTCTACCGAGAGAGAGTCGCAATCCAGTAACTAAGACTACATTGTGAGGTTGCTTTGTCTTTCTGGCATTTCCCTGACCTACTTTCCTTTCCATCATGTATGGTTAGGTCCATCACGGTTACCCTCTAAAAGGAACAAGTTCTCTCCTGAATTTCAAGGATCTCAATGTCTTTTTCTCTAATGTCTCAATAAGTTGTTATCTCTAGCATTCCAATTTCTATCTTTTCGGTGAGAAACAGTATGTAAACTTAGCTAACCGGATACCATGTGACGCTAGAAGTTTCAAAAGTGCAACTAAAAAGTTTCTCCCATACCCCCAAACTTAAATCTAACATTGTCCTCAATGTTCTAAAGATAAAATTAAAAGCACATGAACAAGGAGAAATTGTTACCATTAGAAGCAAAAGAGTTAAGGAAAGATATTACCGTGTCGCAAGAAGTGCTAAGTTTAAAGTCTTCAGCCAGACATCGGAAGGAATTAGTCACCTCATACAATCATATAGAAGTAGCCGGAATATTTGTGGGTCATCTGGATCAAAAAGTGCTAACCACAAGAAGAGGAAACTGCAACAGACCAAGAAGATACCGAACATACCCTTATTTAACTTTTTGTTTAAGACAACTATCTCTAGTTGTGGCTCAGGTTCAGGCTCTATAAAAGGGTCTAAATAAAAAAAATTCATAGGCAGGACTTCCTCAAAAGAAGGATTCTTAAGATCAGGTTGTAGAGTCTGGAAATACTCAAGTAGGAACTTAGAAGCACATAACAATAACCTGAACAACTGCGGATCCTTAAAGTCAATTAGACTTGACTCACAAAACTGACCACAATGAAAGAGTTGGTCTTCCTTAAGAAAATGTGTCGACCATATTCTCCTAAAGTAATTAGGTTTAGTCTCAAAACTTAATAACCGACACATCTTAAAATCAAATTTTCCCATAATTGGAAGAAAATTTATTGGTGGGAAAACAAAGTCAATCTTGGTATCATAGCCTGGGTCAACCACATCAACCAGAGGATGGGTTTCTAACAATTGAGCTTCTCTTTGGACATCATTAGGTTCAGGAAAAAGTATACGAAGATAATCTTGTAAGATGGTTGAGGCACAAATGTCAAGTCCTACACGAGGGAACTTTTTAAGAGTTAAAGCACACGGGGAATGATAATCACCCCCAAACTTAGAGTTTTCTGTGTCTCTAGAAAGACTAGTCACAACTTCCCTGATTTCTAGGTCATCGGATTCCCGAAAATGGTCAATTGATTCTTCTAAGTCGGGTTCATCCTCACTCATCTCTACGGGTATATCTTCTTCATCTAATACTATTATTTCTAAGTCGCTAGACTCTAAAACAGCATTTTCGGAATAAACCCGTTCCTCTAAACCACTATCGGCTTCGTAATCAAAAGGAAAAACTACATCGTCTAAAACGGTGATATCCCTAATCAAATCCTCGTCCTTTTGAATAGGTGAATAATCATAAAAACTATTTGGATTTGAACTAGAAATAATATATTCATTATAAAGCTCAATTGGATTAATAGATTCCTGATTACTATGCCTACATATTTCAGATTCTTCATTACTACTATCCTCATCATCATAATAGTACAAAGATGATTGAACCTTATCTAAATAAGTAGTGTCTTTTATTCTAGCCTCGTCCTCTAAATTAGGAAAATATTCACTATTGATATCAAGGGTAGAATTAGAAACCCTATTTTTGAAATTTAGATTATTTCGAGCAGCATTAGCCAACTGTTCATTTTCTGCCTCTAGACGTGCCTGAATTTCACTGAGCATAACACTTATACGTTTACCACTCTCGTTTATCATCTCAGAATATCGTGTACACTCTTCTTTTGAACTATTCGTTGCAACTAAACGTTTATACATCCTTTCAATCCGTTGTTGGGTCTCTTCTAGAGATGGAACAGGTTCAGAAATATCATAATCAGGACTAGTTTCCAAAAACGAGTAACCAGTACTACAGTGTTCCTGATTTTCTTGCTCGTAAAACCAATTCGCGTGTGGAAAGTAATTGGGCTCACCATGGTATGAACCATAACCTTGAAAAGGTTGGCGTTCCCAACTACTATTACCACCATGGTCATAAAAATGATGATGTCCATATTCAAATTCAGATCGATACTCATTGTATTGGCTTATGTCATACCAGTTCGACATTCTTAATTGCAAGGGAATTCTACACAATCACAAACAAGGCTGACTCGACCAAATCAAACCTACTGATTTCTAGCAAACAAAAAGCATGATGGCTCCACTTAGATTGTTTCTAGACCAGCTTCTAATCATTCGAAAGGGAATTCGTTACAATTTAAGCAAACCCCTCTGGAATCAATCCGAGTCAAAATAAGTTGAATTGAGGCGAGGGAAGCTCAGTGGAGATTTTATACCCAAGGCCTCACCGCTATCACAAGGCGGCGCAAACTAAAAATTCTAAAACTAAAATAGAAAACAAACCAAAAATTGTCACAAACTCAATCAAAGATGATATCAATATTAAAAGAACACTGAGGCTAAGATTCCACTATTTTCCAAGTTCAAAGTGATTTAATCCCAACATTTATATTTATGCAATTTTCTCGTTCAAGTTGATTCTAACTTATTGCAACTAGTAGATTCTCAAAATAACAAGTGTAAATCCAAAGCATAGAACATCAAAAACCTAGGTCCTAGTATGTTCTATCAAAAGAAATCACAATTGCTTAACAAGGATCATTCAAACAATTTTCAACCAAGGAAAATAATCATAAAATAATTGCAAATAAATAAATAAAATAGAATATACCACTTCTTGTTGGAAAAATAGCTTCCTCTATCGCCTCAGCAATGGGGTTTAGCTCCTCATATTAATCACTTGCTCAAAATACATGTTTGTTGCTCAAAAGTTGATTAAAGATGAAAAACTATAACACTGGATGTTTGCAACGATGTATTGGAGTTGCAAGACAAAGGACTGACTGTTACAAAGAAGTCATTGTAGCAGTGTTACAAATTTGAGACGTTGTTCTTATTTGCAGCGGATGTTCTTCAGCAGCAGCAGCAGAATACGGTTTCCTGCAACTTGATCAATATGGCTCTGTAGTGTTTCTAACTCCTCTGCGACTGCTCCAATAACTTCGTTCTTTTTCTGGGACTTAAACACACCTTTTATACTACTCACAAACCTAAAAATAGCGATTAATTCTCTCTTTTTCTTTACGTGCAAGTCACGGCAGTAATCTCTTCCGCCGACTTCCCTAGCCAATTCTGAGCTTTCCCGATTATCTTAAACTCTTCCTTAGATAGAATACTACCTTAGGAAACAATTTCACGCGTTTAGTCTCCCTGAATTACCAAAAATCAACCCAAACAGAGACCCGTACAAAACTCAAACTCTGTTTCCTTATTTTGGATTATCCAGCCCAATTCGATTGATTCCAGCGCACATACCAGGCTTGTTTAGTTTAATCACGTCTAGCCTAGCAAATTTCAGCGATTGAATCTCACTCAAACATCTTCGAAATCCAAACGAAAATTTGGTTGCTCACTGGTTATTTTTCCCGCCAAAAAAATATTCGAATTTTGAGAAGAAAGTGACCTCCCATATCATGTGCTGGTCTCCCTTTAGCAGCTGCCTGGAAATGGATGCCCCTTAGTAATTAGGTCACCCCTTATCCAAAGTGAGAGTCCGTATAGTAATTTTCTCCCACGAGCGCAAAAACCACTTTTTTAGCCAATTTCGCCGCAAAAGCTTATTTCTCCAAAAATACCTACAGGGACATAAAAAGCCATAATAAATATAAAATCGAGCACTAATAATATATACAATTGAGATTATATAAGACACAAAAATGTGCCTATCAAATACCCCCAAACTTATTATTTGCTAGTCCTCGAGCAAATCAAATAGAAAATAAAATCTTAACTCACTGTCGCAGGCATCGTCGATTGCATTTAGCGTATCCATTATTTGGATTTGAACTAGAAATAATATATTCATTATAAAGCTCAATTGGATTAATAGATTCCTGATTACTATGCCTACATATTTCAGATTCTTCATTACTACTATCCTCATCATCATAATAGTACAAAGATGATTGAACCTTATCTAAATAAGTAGTGTCTTTTATTCTAGCCTCGTCCTCTAAATTAGGCAAATATTCACTATTGATATCAAGGGTAGAATTAGAAACCCTATTTTTGAAATTTAGATTATTTCGAGCAGCATTAGCCAACTGTTCATTTTCTGCCTCTAGACGTGCCTGAATTTCACTGAGCATAACACTTATACGTTTACCACTCTCGTTTATCATCTCAGAATATCGTGTACACTCTTCTTTTGAACTATTCGTTGCAACTAAACGTTTATACATCCTTTCAATCCGTTGTTGGGTCTCTTCTAGAGATGGAACAGGTTCAGAAATATCATAATCAGGACTAGTTTCCAAAAACGAGTAACCAGTACTACAGTGTTCCTGATTTTCTTGCTCGTAAAACCAATTCGCGTGTGGAAAGTAATTGGGCTCACCATGGTATGAACCATAACCTTGAAAAGGTTGGCGTTCCCAACTACTATTACCACCATGGTCATAAAAATGATGATGTCCATATTCAAATTCAGATCGATACTCATTGTATTGGCTTATGTCATACCAGTTCGACATTCTTAATTGCAAGGGAATTCTACACAATCACAAACAAGGCTGACTCGACCAAATCAAACCTACTGATTTCTAGCAAACAAAAAGCATGATGGCTCCACTTAGATTGTTTCTAGACCAGCTTCTAATCATTCGAAAGGGAATTCGTTACAATTTAAGCAAACCCCTCTGGAATCAATCCGAGTCAAAATAAGTTGAATTGAGGCGAGGGAAGCTCAGTGGAGATTTTATACCCAAGGCCTCACCGCTATCACAAGGCGGCGCAAACTAAAAATTCTAAAACTAAAATAGAAAACAAACCAAAAATTGTCACAAACTCAATCAAAGATGATATCAATATTAAAAGAACACTGAGGCTAAGATTCCACTATTTTCCAAGTTCAAAGTGATTTAATCCCAACATTTATATTTATGCAATTTTCTCGTTCAAGTTGATTCTAACTTATTGCAACTAGTAGATTCTCAAAATAACAAGTGTAAATCCAAAGCATAGAACATCAAAAACCTAGGTCCTAGTATGTTCTATCAAAAGAAATCACAATTGCTTAACAAGGATCATTCAAACAATTTTCAACCAAGGCAAATAATCATAAAATAATTGCAAATAAATAAATAAAATAGAATATACCACTTCTTGTTGGAAAAATAGCTTCCTCTATCGCCTCAGCAATGGGGTTTAGCTCCTCATATTAATCACTTGCTCAAAATACATGTTTGTTGCTCAAAAGTTGATTAAAGATGAAAAACTATAACACTGGATGTTTGCAACGATGTATTGGAGTTGCAAGACAAAGGACTGACTGTTACAAAGAAGTCATTGTAGCAGCGTTACAAATTTGAGACGTTGTTCTTATTTGCAGCGGATGTTCTTCAGCAGCAGCAGCAGAATACGGTTTCCTGCAACTTGATCAATATGGCTCTGTAGTGTTTCTAACTCCTCTGCGACTGCTCCAATAACTTCGTTCTTTTTCTGGGACTTAAACACACCTTTTATACTACTCACAAACCTAAAAATAGCGATTAATTCTCTCTTTTTCTTTACGTGCAAGTCACGGCAGTAATCTCTTCCGCCGACTTCCCTAGCCAATTCTGAGCTTTTCCGATTATCTTAAACTCTTCCTTAGATAGAATACTACCTTAGGAAACAATTTCACGCGTTTAGTCTCCCTGAATTACCAAAAATCAACCCAAACAGAGACCCGTACAAAACTCAAACTCTGTTTCCTTATTTTGGATTATCCAGCCCAATTCGATTGATTCCAGCGCACATACCAGGCTTGTTTAGTTTAATCACGTCTAGCCCAGCAAATTTCAGCGATTGAATCTCACTCAAACATCTTCGAAATCCAAACGAAAATTTGGTTGCTCACTGGTTATTTTTCCCGCCAAAAAAATATTCGAATTTTGAGAAGAAAGTGACCTCCCCTATCCTGTGCTGGTCTCCCTTTAGCAGCTGCCTGGAAATGGATGCCCCTTAGTAATTATGTCACCTCTTATCCAAAGTGAGAGTCCGTATAGTAATTTTCTCCCACGAGCGCAAAAACCACTTTTTTAGCCAATTTCGCCGCAAAAGCTTATTTCTCCAAAAATACCTACAGGGACATAAAAAGCCATAATAAATATAAAATCGAGCACTAATAATATATACAATTGAGATTATATAAGACACAAAAATGTGCCTATCAAATACCCCCAAACTTATTATTTGCTAGTCCTCGAGCAAATCAAATAGAAAATAAAATCTTAACTCACTGTCGCAGGCATCGTCGATTGCATTTAGCGTATCCATTATTTGGATTTGAAATAGAAATAATATAATCATTATAAAGCTCAATTGGATTAATAGATTCCTGATTACTATGCCTACATATTTCAGATTCTTCATTACTACTATCCTCATCATCATAATAGTACAATGATGATTGAACCTTATCTAAATAAGTAGTGTCTTTTATTCTAGCCTCGTCCTCTAAATTAGGCAAATATTCACTATTGATATCAAGGGTAGAATTAGAAACCCTATTTTGGAAATTTATATTATTTCGAGCAGCATTAGCCAACTGTTCATTTTCTGCCTCTAGACGTGCCTGAATTTCACTGAGCATAACACTTATACGTTTACCACTCTCGTTTATCATCTCAGAATATCGTGTACACTCTTCTTTTGAACTATTCATTGCAACTAAACGTTTATAAGTCTTTTCAATCCGTTGTTGGGTCTCTTCTAGAGATGGAACAGGTTCAGAAATATCATAATCAGGACTAGTTTCCAAAAACGAGTAACCAGTACTACAGTGTTCCTGATTTTCTTGCTCGTAAGACCAATTCGCGTGTGGAAAGTAATTGGGCTCACTATGGTATGAACCATAACCTTGAAAAGGTTGGCGTTCCCAACTACTATTCCCACCATGGTCATAAAAATGATGATGTCCATATTCAAATTCAGATCGATACTCATTGTATTGGCTTCTGTCATACCAGTTCGACATTCTTGATTGCAAGGGAATTCTGCACAATCACAAACAAGGCTGACTCGACCAAATCAAACCTACTGATTTCTAGCAAACAAAAAGCATGATGGATCCACTTAGATTTTTTCTAGACCAGCTTCTAATCCTTTGAAAGGGAATTCGTTACAATTTAAGCAAACCCCTCTGGAATCAATCCGAGTCAAAGTAAGTTGAATTGGGGCGAGGGAAGCTCAGTGGAGCTTTGATACCCAAGGCCTCACTGCTATCACAAGGTGGCGCAAACTAAAAATTCTAAAACTAAAATAGAAAACAAACTAAAAATTGTCACAAACTCAATCAAAGAAGATATCAATATTAAAAGAACACTGAGGCTAAGATTCCACTATTTTCCAAGTTCAAAGTGATTTAATCCCAACATTTATATTTATGCAATTTTCTCGTTCAAGTTGATTCTAACTTATTGCAACTAGTAGATTCTCAAAATAACAAGTGCAAATCCAAAGCATAGAACATCAAAAACCTAGGTCCAAGTATGTTCTATCAAAAGAAATCACAATTGCTTAACAAGGATCATTCAAACAATTTTCAACCAAGGCAAATAATCATAAAATAATTGCAAATAAATAAATAAAATAAAATATACCACTTCTTATTGGAAAAATAGCTTCCTCTATCACCTCAGCAATGGGGTTTAGCTCCTCATATTAATCACTTGCTCAAAATACATGTTTGTTGCTCAAAAGTTGATTAAAGATGAAAAACTATAACACTGGATGTTTGCAACGATGTATTGGAGTTGCAAGACAAAGGACTGACTGTTACAAAGAAGTCATTGTAGCAGCGTTACAAATTTGAGACGATGTTCTTATTTGCAGCGGATGTTCTTCAGCAGCAGCAGCAGCAGAATACGGTTTCCTGCAACTTGATCAATATGGCTCTGTAGTGTTTCTAACTCCTCTGCGACTGCTCCAATAACTTCGTTCTCTTTTCTGGGACTTAAACACACCTTTTATACTACTCAAAAACCTGAAAATAGCGATTAATTCTCGCTTTTTCTTTACGTGCAAGTCACGGCAATAATCTCTTCTGCCGACTTCCCTAGCCAATTCTGAGCTTTCCCGATTATCTTAAACTCTTCCTTAGATAGAATACTACCTTAGGAAACAATTTCACGCGTTTAGTCTCCATGAATTACCAAAAATCAACCCAAACAGAGACCCGTACAAAACTCAAACTCTGTTTCCTTATTTTGGATTATCCAGCCCAATTCGATTGATTCCAGCGCACATACCAGGCTTGTTTAGTTGAACCATGTATAGCCCAGCAAATTTCAGCGATTGAATCTCACTCAAACATCTTCGAAATACAAACGAAAATTTGGTTGCTCACTGGTTATTTTTCCCGCCAAAAAAATATTCGAATTTTGAGAAGAAAGTGACCTCCCCCTATCCTGTGCTGGTCTCCCTTTAGCAGCTGCCTGGAAATGGATGCCCCTTAGTAATTATGTCACCTCTTATCCAAAGTGAGAGTCCGTATAGTAATTTTCTCCCACGAGCGCAAAAACCATTTTTTTAGCCAATTTCGCCGCAAAAGCTTATTTTCCAAAAATACCTACAGGGACATAAAAAGCCATAATAAATATAAAATCGAGCACTAATAATATATACAATTGAGATTATATAAGACACAAAAATGTGCCTATCAAATACCCCCAAACTTATTATTTGCTAGTCCTCGAGCAAATCAAATAGAAAATAAAATCTTAACTCACTGTCGCAGGCATCGTCGATTGCATTTAGCGTATGCAATAAGCCTTTAAACCCCTAGGTGGCCCTAGTGGCGGAGTGTTGTCTCCGGAGGTCTTACAAGAGGTATACCCACAAAACCTTTACTCCAGACCTTAGATATCTATGCAGAACCTTGGAAGGCACTAAAGAATCTCCTTCGTTGGCATACTTATTGACTACAGGAGGAAGTACCCTGATGCGAAATTCCAATTGATGTACACGAGTTTGCACTCAAGCATACTAAAATTCATATAAAGTGACAGAGCTCTACTCAAATAGTTGCACTATGGACATCAATATCCGGAGTCAAAACTAATCACATGGATAGATCAAGAAGATGGATATAGAAAAACATAGATGGTTTTGATGTTTACTAAGTGAACAGCGTTTCCCATATCTGTCTGAAGGCCTCCGCCAAAATGAACCTATCCTAATGGATTGAGATATTAGTCTGACTAATATCAACACACTGGCATATACAAGGGAACCAGTGGTCGATAACCTAACTCTAGGTCAACACAACTGGCATATACAAGGGTACCAGTGGTCGACTTTATTGAATTTGTTCCTTTTGGTCAAATGGTCTGGTCTCAATTTTTTTTTTTCATAATAATTTTTTTTTTCAACTTTTTGGTAACTACCATTTTTTTTATCTTTCTCAATCACTCTAATTCACCCTAGCATTGGTAAAAACTTGAATCGTGGGCCCCACCTATCACTTAGAGAAACATAGTTTAAAAACAAAATAAAATAAAAATAGAAGTGAAAAGGACTCAACGAGATATGGTGAAACTATCATGTTATTTCTAACACCTGAGCTCTGTGCTTTTATGAATAGACTCTTCTAGATGTTGCCATCTAATCAGATTGGTTCCTCAACTCCTACAATCAAAATGCTTCCATCCACTTAGATTGGTTAGTGCCATCCTTAATAAATATAAATTTCTAGGCTCTGGAGTTTATTAATGCAACTAAAAAGTTTCTCCCCTACCCCCAAACTTAAATCTAACATTGTCCTCAATGTTCTAAAGATAAAATTAAAAGCATGAACAAGGAGAAACAGTTACCATTGAAGCAAAAGAGTTAAGGAAAGATATTACCGTGTTGCATGAGATTGGATTACCTCCCAAGAAGTGTTAAGTTTAAAGTCTTCAGCCAGACATCAAGTTTCATAAAATGGCTAGTTACCTTTCAAATCATATATCAGTAGTCGAAATAATTGTGGGTCATCAAAACCAAATAAAACTGCCACTAATATGAAACAACTGCACAGGATCAGAAAAAATAACATAAGGAGCACAACCTCATTGAAAGTTTCTTGCAAGACAACTGGATTGGGCTTCATATGAGTGTCTTGAAAAATAGATTCATCCGAAAAACGGGACTTTAATAGCTGGATTTCCTCCTGGATAGTATCAGGAGGATCGGGTTGAGGAGTCTGAATAGACTCAAGTGATACCTCATATGCAGTAGGCTCGAGTCCCAAGTTAGGGACTTCTATTTGACGATCACTACCCCCAAACTTAGAATTTTGGGTGTCTCTAAATAGACTAGTCACAATATTCCTAACTTCTAGACCATCAGGTTCCTGAAAAAGGTCAATTGCTTTCTCTGAATTATAATGGGGTGGTTCATCCTCTAAATTCTTTTGAGGTATACTACCTGTAAGACTTATATGTTTCATATCCTGTATGGTCAACCCTAGAGTTTCTTTATTGTCTTGAAGCAAGATTTATGGCCTGCTGTCCTGATCGGATGCTATAATCACAAGCAAAGTCTTAGATGGCCCTAAGAATGCAGATTTAGGGTCCAACTTAGGAGGCTCTTCTAAACAAGGGATTAAGGTAGACTCAAAAGTTTGTAATGGTTCGAACCTAGCTTTCCATTTATCGGTATCTAACATAGGAATAGAATCCAACATTGCATTCACTTGTTCAATGTTGCTATCTTCGTCGAAATCCATGTTAAAGTGGGATAGACAACTCTCTAATGGATCTTCCGATGCGATATTTGGTAATGACTCCTGAACTAAGGTTCCTATCATGTTCACCTCTTCAATGCACGTGTCATCTAGCTCAGAATGTAGCTTATTGACATTAAAAATATTTAACTCAATAGTCATATTACCAAAAGATAGATTCATAATACCATTTCGATAGTTTATGATCGCATTAGACGTAGCTAAAAATGGGAGACCTAAATTCACAGGTATCTGGTTCTCTAGGTCAGGGACAGGTTGGGTATCTAGGACCACGAAATCCACTGGATAAATAAACTTGTCGACCTCAATAAGAACATCCTCGATAACATCTCGAGGAATTTTGACAGACCTATCAGCTAACTGCAGTGTTATCTGAGTAGGTTTCATTTCACCAAGACCTAGCTGTAAGTACACATTGTACGGAAGTAAGTTCACACTGGATCCTAAGTCAAGTAAAGCTTTTTCTACCCGATGTTTACCTATTGTACAAGCAATGGTTGGGGAACCTGGGTCTTTGTACTTTGGAGTGGTAGTGTTCTGAATGATTGAACTTACATAACTAGCTAAAAAGGCTTTCTTATGGACGCTAAGTTTTCGCTTTCGCGTACACATATCCTTAAGGAACTTGGCATAAGCAGGAATTTGCCTAATTGCATATAATAAAGGAAGGTTTATGGTAACTTGCTTAAAAACCTCCAATATGTCATTAAAGTTCGATTCCTTCTTTGTTGATGCTAATAGCTGGGGAAATGGAGCTCTAGGCACAGGATCAGACCTCTCAGGAACCAAGTCAGCATCATTGGAAATTTTATCAGTCCCCTCAGTTAGCGGTCCTGAGGGATGAGATCCTGAGGGGTGAACTACAGTATGTTCACTATTGGGAATTTTTACCTGATTGTCTACTACTCTACCACTCCTAAGGGTTCTAATAGCATTCAACTGATTCGATGGTTTTGCACCTACTTCATGATCTCCTCTAGGGTTGGGTTGAGTTTGACTAGGAAACTTACCTCTTTCTCTTAAAGCCTCATTTATATGACTAACCTGGGATTTCAACTCGGAAATAGCCTGAGAGTTAGCCTGACCTATTCTCTTATTTTCTTTTATACCTTGAGCAACAGATTGCTGAAACTGCATAGTGTTACAAGTTAACAAAGCAAGAGACTCTTCTAAACTCATAATCTTCTTATCCGGAGGGTTCTGAAACTATGTCGGGGCTGAAGGATTCTTAGTATAGCCAAAACCTGGGGGAGATTGAGAGTTACTAGACTGACCTTGATTCTGGCCCTTAGACCAAGAAAGGTTGGGATGGTTTCTCCAACCAGGATTATAGGTTTCTGAATATGGGTCAAACTTCTGACGGTTATCAAACCTAGTGTTATTATAGAGAGCATTGGCTTGATCTTCAACAGTATTGCCTTCCCAAAAAGGCTCTATTATACCACTAGTATGACCCACTTCTAAAGCTTCTAACCTTTTTGCTATAGCAGCAATTTTGGCATCTGATTCGTAACTTTCTTCTACCCTATTAACGTTTCCTCTGCCTAGAAGAATTGTTTTCTGGGGTACCCTATTACTTTCCCATTGTTGGGTCTTTTCGGCGATTTCATGCAAGTATGTCATCGCATTATCAACTGTTTGGTTTTCAAACCCACATGTACACATGGACTCTACTGTAGTTGTGGTGGGATAATCTAAACCCTCATAAAGGATCTGAACTAACCTAACCTTTTCTAAACCATGATGAGGACATTGGGCTAATAAATCATTGAACCTTTCCAAATACCTATACAAAGATTCTCCCTCCTGTTGTGTAAACGTGCAGATTTGCGTGCTAATAGAAGAGGTTTTGTGCCTAGGGAAAAACTTGTTAAAAAAGGCGGATGTAAGTTGTTCATGGGTTTCAATTGATTCGGAAGCCAAACTATACATCCACGACTTGGCTTTATCTTTTAAGGAAAAGGGGAATAACCTGAGTTTTAAGGCATCATCATCAAGGTTTCTAATTTTCAGGGTACTACAAATTTCCTCAAAGTCCCTAACATGGAAATAGGGGTTTTCATTTTCTTTTCCTAAAAGGATTGGGAGAAACTGTAAGGTTCCAGGCTTAAGTTCATAATTTGCTTCAGTTTCAGGTAACTTGATACACGAGGAACGAGTATTCCTAGTAAGATTCAACAAGGCTTTCAAAGTTGCCATTTCTGGCGCTATTGGACTATCAGGGATTTTCTCTTCAAACGGACGTTCAAAAACGGAATCTTCACGAATCGGACTCTCTAAATTGAGGTAATCAAGACGCTTAGAACTACTAGCTTTCTCTTTAACAAATCTACCTAGGGCGTCTCTTTTACGTTCAGGCATGCAACAGAATAAGGAAGGGAATTCTATGCAAACACAAAACAAGGCTGACTCAACAAATCAAACCTAAATTTCTAGCAAACAAAAAGCATGATGGATCCACTTAGATTGCCACTAGACCAGCTTCTATTCTTTCGAAAAGAAACTCGTTACAATCTGAGCAAACCCCTCTGGAATCAATACGAGTCAAAGTAAGTTGAATCAAGGCGAGGGAAGCTCAGTGGAGCTTTGATACCCAAGGCCTCACCGGTTACAAGGCGGCGCAGTCACACATTCAACTCACAGAAACCGTCAAGAACTTCGAAGTATGCTCAAAAGAGTAACCAATATTCTTCGAACGACTTTCCTATTAAGCTCGTTACCCTATAGGTCTCGTTCTAGTCAAAATTTTAGGCTTAGGTTCGCGTTTGGTTTCGTGTTCCTAAGACGGGCAAGAAGAGAACGGTGATGAAATCCGAACCCTTATCTTGTATGGCCAGTCCTTGCCCTTTACTAGGAATTAAAAGCAACCGTATTCAAGTCCTCAGCATATATTCACCTTAAGGAATACAGTAAACCCGCTGACAGGGGATTCGCGGGTGTTTCGAAAAACTTACTTCCCGTACCAGACGGGCGAAGAACCGCTGAAGTCGACTCGGGCCACAACTCCTATGTTATGTACGAACCCGAGGGGCCGAGGTGATATCGTAATCACCGTCCTTCCCTGCACACAGTTTGTATTTAAACCAACCCTTCCTTAGGGTTTAAAAATAATAATGTCCAAAGTCCAATGTCCAAGTGTCCAAAAAGAAAAGAAAAATTACAAAAATAGCAAACCCTAATACAGTTCTCTCTCGTTTTTTTTTTAATAAAGAAAAATAAACAAACCCTAAAAAAATAAAAAAAATATCTAAAAAGAAATTGTCTTCTTCTTCGTTCTTTTCGCTTTAATCTTTCGCTCCAAGTCTTTATGCTTTAAGTTCCAGTCTTTACGAAATCACCAAACTCCTTGGCTCAATTCGCTTTATGATCCAAAACCTGTAGACAAAAGATAAATACCCAAAAACGTAAAAAGTAACAAAAATAATAAAAACCTAAAAAATAAATAAATAAATAAAAGACAACTAAGTCTAAAAACCCTAAAAGCAAATCCGCGTCGGCGGCGCCAAAAATTGTTGTGATTTGTTGATAGTGGTAAAAGTGGTTCGATTCTCAGACTTGCAAAGGATAAAATATAGACTTAAATTCTAAAACTAAAATAGAAAACAAACTAAAAATTGTCACAAACTCAATCAAAGATGATATCAATATTAAAAGAACACTGAGGCTAAGATTCCACTATTTTCCAAGTTCAAAGTGATTTAATCCCAACATTTATATTTATGCAATTTTCTCGTTCAAGTTGATTCTAACTTATTGCAACTAGTAGATTCTCAAAATAACAAGTGTAAATCCAAAGCATAGAACATCAAAAACCTAGGTCCTAGTATGTTCTATCAAAAGAAATCACAATTGCTTAACAAGGATCATTCAAACAATTTTCAACCAAGGCAAATAATCATAAAATAATTGCAAATAAATAAATAAAATAGAATATACCACTTCTTGTTGGAAAAATAGCTTCCTCTATCGCCTCAGCAATGGGGTTTAGCTCCTCATATTAATCACTTGCTCAAAATACATGTTTGTTGCTCAAAAGTTGATTAAAGATGAAAAACTATAACACTGGATGTTTGCAACGATGTATTGGAGTTGCAAGACAAAGGACTGACTGTTACAAAGAAGTCATTGTAGCAGCGTTACAAATTTGAGACGTTGTTCTTATTTGCAGCGGATGTTCTTCAGCAGCAGCAGCAGAATACGGTTTCCTGCAACTTGATCAATATGGCTCTGTAGTGTTTCTAACTCCTCTGCGACTGCTCCAATAACTTCGTTCTTTTTCTGGGACTTAAACACACCTTTTATACTACTCACAAACCTAAAAATAGCGATTAATTCTCTCTTTTTCTTTACGTGCAAGTCACGGCAGTAATCTCTTCCGCCGACTTCCCTAGCCAATTCTGAGCTTTCCCGATTATCTTAAACTCTTCCTTAGATAGAATACTACCTTAGGAAACAATTTCACGCGTTTAGTCTCCCTGAATTACCAAAAATCAACCCAAACAGAGACCCGTACAAAACTCAAACTCTGTTTCCTTATTTTGGATTATCCAGCCCAATTCGATTGATTCCAGCGCACATACCAGGCTTGTTTAGTTTAATCACGTCTAGCCTAGCAAATTTCAGCGATTGAATCTCACTCAAACATCTTCGAAATCCAAACGAAAATTTGGTTGCTCACTGGTTATTTTTCCCGCCAAAAAAATATTCGAATTTTGAGAAGAAAGTGACCTCCCATATCATGTGCTGGTCTCCCTTTAGCAGCTGCCTGGAAATGGATGCCCCTTAGTAATTAGGTCACCCCTTATCCAAAGTGAGAGTCCGTATAGTAATTTTCTCCCACGAGCGCAAAAACCACTTTTTTAGCCAATTTCGCCGCAAAAGCTTATTTCTCCAAAAATACCTACAGGGACATAAAAAGCCATAATAAATATAAAATCGAGCACTAATAATATATACAATTGAGATTATATAAGACACAAAAATGTGCCTATCAAATACCCCCAAACTTATTATTTGCTAGTCCTCGAGCAAATCAAATAGAAAATAAAATCTTAACTCACTGTCGCAGGCATCGTCGATTGCATTTAGCGTATCCATTATTTGGATTTGAACTAGAAATAATATATTCATTATAAAGCTCAATTGGATTAATAGATTCCTGATTACTATGCCTACATATTTCAGATTCTTCATTACTACTATCCTCATCATCATAATAGTACAAAGATGATTGAACCTTATCTAAATAAGTAGTGTCTTTTATTCTAGCCTCGTCCTCTAAATTAGGCAAATATTCACTATTGATATCAAGGGTAGAATTAGAAACCCTATTTTTGAAATTTAGATTATTTCGAGCAGCATTAGCCAACTGTTCATTTTCTGCCTCTAGACGTGCCTGAATTTCACTGAGCATAACACTTATACGTTTACCACTCTCGTTTATCATCTCAGAATATCGTGTACACTCTTCTTTTGAACTATTCGTTGCAACTAAACGTTTATACATCCTTTCAATCCGTTGTTGGGTCTCTTCTAGAGATGGAACAGGTTCAGAAATATCATAATCAGGACTAGTTTCCAAAAACGAGTAACCAGTACTACAGTGTTCCTGATTTTCTTGCTCGTAAAACCA
Source organism: Papaver somniferum (assembly GCF_003573695.1). NCBI lineage: Eukaryota > Viridiplantae > Streptophyta > Magnoliopsida > Ranunculales > Papaveraceae > Papaver > Papaver somniferum. The sequence goes on along the minus strand of NW_020652637.1, from coordinate 9,628 downwards.
ATTCGCGTGTGGAAAGTAATTGGGCTCACCATGGTATGAACCATAACCTTGAAAAGGTTGGCGTTCCCAACTACTATTACCACCATGGTCATAAAAATGATGATGTCCATATTCAAATTCAGATCGATACTCATTGTATTGGCTTATGTCATACCAGTTCGACATTCTTAATTGCAAGGGAATTCTACACAATCACAAACAAGGCTGACTCGACCAAATCAAACCTACTGATTTCTAGCAAACAAAAAGCATGATGGCTCCACTTAGATTGTTTCTAGACCAGCTTCTAATCATTCGAAAGGGAATTCGTTACAATTTAAGCAAACCCCTCTGGAATCAATCCGAGTCAAAATAAGTTGAATTGAGGCGAGGGAAGCTCAGTGGAGATTTTATACCCAAGGCCTCACCGCTATCACAAGGCGGCGCAAACTAAAAATTCTAAAACTAAAATAGAAAACAAACCAAAAATTGTCACAAACTCAATCAAAGATGATATCAATATTAAAAGAACACTGAGGCTAAGATTCCACTATTTTCCAAGTTCAAAGTGATTTAATCCCAACATTTATATTTATGCAATTTTCTCGTTCAAGTTGATTCTAACTTATTGCAACTAGTAGATTCTCAAAATAACAAGTGTAAATCCAAAGCATAGAACATCAAAAACCTAGGTCCTAGTATGTTCTATCAAAAGAAATCACAATTGCTTAACAAGGATCATTCAAACAATTTTCAACCAAGGAAAATAATCATAAAATAATTGCAAATAAATAAATAAAATAGAATATACCACTTCTTGTTGGAAAAATAGCTTCCTCTATCGCCTCAGCAATGGGGTTTAGCTCCTCATATTAATCACTTGCTCAAAATACATGTTTGTTGCTCAAAAGTTGATTAAAGATGAAAAACTATAACACTGGATGTTTGCAACGATGTATTGGAGTTGCAAGACAAAGGACTGACTGTTACAAAGAAGTCATTGTAGCAGTGTTACAAATTTGAGACGTTGTTCTTATTTGCAGCGGATGTTCTTCAGCAGCAGCAGCAGAATACGGTTTCCTGCAACTTGATCAATATGGCTCTGTAGTGTTTCTAACTCCTCTGCGACTGCTCCAATAACTTCGTTCTTTTTCTGGGACTTAAACACACCTTTTATACTACTCACAAACCTAAAAATAGCGATTAATTCTCTCTTTTTCTTTACGTGCAAGTCACGGCAGTAATCTCTTCCGCCGACTTCCCTAGCCAATTCTGAGCTTTCCCGATTATCTTAAACTCTTCCTTAGATAGAATACTACCTTAGGAAACAATTTCACGCGTTTAGTCTCCCTGAATTACCAAAAATCAACCCAAACAGAGACCCGTACAAAACTCAAACTCTGTTTCCTTATTTTGGATTATCCAGCCCAATTCGATTGATTCCAGCGCACATACCAGGCTTGTTTAGTTTAATCACGTCTAGCCTAGCAAATTTCAGCGATTGAATCTCACTCAAACATCTTCGAAATCCAAACGAAAATTTGGTTGCTCACTGGTTATTTTTCCCGCCAAAAAAATATTCGAATTTTGAGAAGAAAGTGACCTCCCCTATCATGTGCTGGTCTCCCTTTAGCAGCTGCCTGGAAATGGATGCCCCTTAGTAATTAGGTCACCCCTTATCCAAAGTGAGAGTCCGTATAGTAATTTTCTCCCACGAGCGCAAAAACCACTTTTTTAGCCAATTTCGCCGCAAAAGCTTATTTCTCCAAAAATACCTACAGGGACATAAAAAGCCATAATAAATATAAAATCGAGCACTAATAATATATACAATTGAGATTATATAAGACACAAAAATGTGCCTATCAAATACCCCCAAACTTATTATTTGCTAGTCCTCGAGCAAATCAAATAGAAAATAAAATCTTAACTCACTGTCGCAGGCATCGTCGATTGCATTTAGCGTATCCATTATTTGGATTTGAAATAGAAATAATATAATCATTATAAAGCTCAATTGGATTAATAGATTCCTGATTACTATGCCTACATATTTCAGATTCTTCATTACTACTATCCTCATCATCATAATAGTACAATGATGATTGAACCTTATCTAAATAAGTAGTGTCTTTTATTCTAGCCTCGTCCTCTAAATTAGGCAAATATTCACTATTGATATCAAGGGTAGAATTAGAAACCCTATTTTGGAAATTTATATTATTTCGAGCAGCATTAGCCAACTATTCATTTTCTGCCTCTAGACGTGCCTGAATTTCACTGAGCATAACACTTATACGTTTACCACTCTCGTTTATCATCTCAGAATATCGTGTACACTCTTCTTTTGAACTATTCATTGCAACTAAACGTTTATAAGTCTTTTCAATCCGTTGTTGGGTCTCTTCTAGAGATGGAACAGGTTCAGAAATATCATAATCAGGACTAGTTTCCAAAAACGAGTAACCAGTACTACAGTGTTCCTGATTTTCTTGCTCGTAAGACCAATTCGCGTGTGGAAAGTAATTGGGCTCACTATGGTATGAACCATAACCTTGAAAAGGTTGGCGTTCCCAACTACTATTCCCACCATGGTCATAAAAATGATGATGTCCATATTCAAATTCAGATCGATACTCATTGTATTGGCTTCTGTCATACCAGTTCGACATTCTTGATTGCAAGGGAATTCTGCACAATCACAAACAAGGCTGACTCGACCAAATCAAACCTACTGATTTCTAGCAAACAAAAAGCATGATGGATCCACTTAGATTTTTTCTAGACCAGCTTCTAATCCTTTGAAAGGGAATTCGTTACAATTTAAGCAAACCCCTCTGGAATCAATCCGAGTCAAAGTAAGTTGAATTGGGGCGAGGGAAGCTCAGTGGAGATTTGATACCCAAGGCCTCACTGCTATCACAAGGTGGCGCAAACTAAAAATTCTAAAACTAAAATAGAAAACAAACTAAAAATTGTCACAAACTCAATCAAAGAAGATATCAATATTAAAAGAACACTGAGGCTAAGATTCCACTATTTTCCAAGTTCAAAGTGATTTAATCCCAACATTTATATTTATGCAATTTTCTCGTTCAAGTTGATTCTAACTTATTGCAACTAGTAGATTCTCAAAATAACAAGTGCAAATCCAAAGCATAGAACATCAAAAACCTAGGTCCAAGTATGTTCTATCAAAAGAAATCACAATTGCTTAACAAGGATCATTCAAACAATTTTCAACCAAGGCAAATAATCATAAAATAATTGCAAATAAATAAATAAAATAAAATATACCACTTCTTGTTGGAAAAATAGCTTCCTCTATCACCTCAGCAATGGGGTTTAGCTCCTCATATTAATCACTTGCTCAAAATACATGTTTGTTGCTCAAAAGTTGATTAAAGATGAAAAACTATAACACTGGATGTTTGCAACGATGTATTGGAGTTGCAAGACAAAGGACTGACTGTTACAAAGAAGTCATTGTAGCAGCGTTACAAATTTGAGACGATGTTCTTATTTGCAGTGAATGTTCTTCAGCAGCAGCAGCAGCAGAATACGGTTTCCTGCAACTTGATCAATATGGCTCTGTAGTGTTTCTAACTCCTCTGCGACTGCTCCAATAACTTCGTTCTCTTTTCTGGGACTTAAACACACCTTTTATACTACTCAAAAACCTGAAAATAGCGATTAATTCTCGCTTTTTCTTTACGTGCAAGTCACGACAATAATCTCTTCTGCCGACTTCCCTAGCCAATTCTGAGCTTTCCCGATTATCTTAAACTCTTCCTTAGATAGAATACTACCTTAGGAAACAATTTCACGCGTTTAGTCTCCATGAATTACCAAAAATCAACCCAAACAGAGACCCGTACAAAACTCAAACTCTGTTTCCTTATTTTGGATTATCCAGCCCAATTCGATTGATTACCAGGCTTGTTTAGTTGAACCATGTATAGCCCAGCAAATTTCAGCGATTGAATCTCACTCAAACATCTTCGAAATACAAACGAAAATTTGGTTGCTCACTGGTTATTTTTCCCGCCAAAAAAATATTCGAATTTTGAGAAGAAAGTGACCTCCCCCTATCCTGTGCTGGTCTCCCTTTAGCAGCTGCCTGGAAATGGATGCCCCTTAGTAATTATGTCACCCCTTATCCAAAGTGAGAGTCCGTATAGTAATTTTCTCCCACGAGCGCAAAAACCATTTTTTTAGCCAATTTCGCCGCAAAAGCTTATTTCTCCAAAAATACCTACAGGGACATAAAAGCCATAATAAATATAAAATCGAGCACTAATAATATATACAATTGAGATTATATAAGACACAAAAATGTGCCTATCAAATACCCCCAAACTTATTATTTGCTAGTCCTCGAGCAAATCAAATAGAAAATAAAATCTTAACTCACTGTCGCAGGCATCGTCGATTGCATTTAGCGTATGCAATAAGCCTTTAAACCCCTAGGTGGCCCTAGTGGCGGAGTGTTGTCTCCGGAGGTCTTACAAGAGGTATACCCACAAAACCTTTACTCCAGACCTTAGATATCTATGCAGAACCTTGGAAGGCACTAAAGAATCTCCTTCGTTGGCATACTTATTGACTACAGGAGGAAGTACCCTGATGCGAAATTCCAATTGATGTACACGAGTTTGCACTCAAGCATACTAAAATTCATATAAAGTGACAGAGCTCTACTCAAATAGTTGCACTATGGACATCAATATCCGGAGTCAAAACTAATCACATGGATAGATCAAGAAGATGGATATAGAAAAACATAGATGGTTTTGATGTTTACTAAGTGAACGACGTTTCCCATATCTGTCTGAAGGCCTCCGCCAAAATGAACCTATCCTAATGGATTGAGGTACTAGTCTGACTAATATCAACACACTGGCATATACAAGGGTACCAGTGGTCGATAACCTAACTCTAGGTCAACACAACTGGCATATACAAGGGTACCAGTGGTCGACTTTATTGAATTTATTCCTTTTGGTCAAATGGTCTGGTCTCAATTTTTTTTTCATGGTATCTCAATCACTCTAATTCACCCTAGCATTGGTAACAACTTGAATCGTGAGCCCCACCAAATCACTTAGAAACATATTTAAAAAGAAAACAACATCAAAAAAAAGAAGTGAAAAGGACTCAACGAGATATGGTGAAACTATCATGTTATTCCTAACAACTGAGCTCTGTGCTTTTATGAATAGACTCTTTAGATGTTGCCATCTAATCAGATTGGTTCCTCAACTCCTACAACCAAAATGCTTCCATCCACTTAGATTAGTTAGTGCGATCCTTAATATGCATAAATTTCTAGGCTCTGGAGTTTATTAATGCAACTAAAAAGTTTCTCCCATACCCCCAAACTTAAATCTAACATTGTCCTCAATGTTCTAAAGATGAAATTAAAAGCATGAACAAGGAGAAACTGTTACCATTGAAGCAAAAGAGTTAAGGAAAGATATTACCGTGTTGCATGAGATTGGGTTACCTCCCAAGAAGTGCTAAGTTTAAAGTCTTCAGCCAGACATCAAGTTTCATAAAATGGCTAGTTACCTTTCAAATCATATATCAGTAGTCGAAATAATTGTGGGTCATCAAAACCAAATAAAACTGCCACTAATATGAAACAACTGCACAGGATCAGAAAAAATAACATAAGGAGCACAACCTCATTGAAAGTTTCTTGCAAGACAACTGGATTGGGCTTCATATGAGTGTCTTGAAAAATAGATTCATCCGAAAAACGGGACTTTAATAGCTGGATTTCCTCCTGGATAGTATCAGGAGGATCGGGTTGAGGAGTCTGAATAGACTCAAGTGATACCTCATATGCAGTAGGCTCGAGTCCCAAGTTAGGGACTTCTATTTGACGATCACTACCCCCAAACTTAGAATTTTGGGTGTCTCTAAATAGACTAGTCACAATATTCCTAACTTCTAGACCATCAGGTTCCTGAAAAAGGTCAATTGCTTTCTCTGAATTATAATGGGGTGGTTCATCCTCTAAATTCTTTTGAGGTATACTACCTGTAAGACTTATATGTTTCATATCCTGTATGGTCAACCCTAGAGTTTCTTTATTGTCTTGAAGCAAGATTTATGGCCTGCTGTCCTGATCGGATGCTATAATCACAAGCAAAGTCTTAGATGGCCCTAAGAATGCAGATTTAGGGTCCAACTTAGGAGGCTCTTCTAAACAAGGGATTAAGGTAGACTCAAAAGTTTGTAATGGTTCGAACCTAGCTTTCCATTTATCGGTATCTAACATAGGAATAGAATCCAACATTGCATTCACTTGTTCAATGTTGCTATCTTCGTCGAAATCCATGTTAATGTGGGATAGACAACTCTCTAATGGATCTTCCGATGCGATATTTGGTAATGACTCCTGAACTAAGGTTCCTATCATGTTCACCTCTTCAATGCACGTGTCATCTAGCTCAGAATGTAGCTTATTGACATTAAAAATATTTAACTCAATAGTCATATTACCAAAAGATAGATTCATAATACCATTTCGATAGTTTATGATCGCATTAGACGTAGCTAAAAATGGGAGACCTAAATTCACAGGTATCTGGTTCTCTAGGTCAGGGACAGGTTGGGTATCTAGGACCACGAAATCCACTGGATAAATAAACTTGTCGACCTCAATAAGAACATCCTCGATAACA
>NW_020652637.1:1592-1957 GCF_003573695.1 Papaver somniferum | reverse complement strand
GACAATTTTTAGTTTGTTTTCTATTTTAGTTTTAGAATTTAAGTCTATATTTTATCCTTTGCAAGTCTGAGAATCGAACCACTTTTACCACTATCTACAAATCACAACAATTTTTGGCGCCGCCGACGCGGATTTGCTTTTAGGGTTTTTAGACTTAGTTTTCTTTTATTTATTTATTTTATTTTTTAGGTTTTTATTATTTTTGTTCTTTTTTACGTTTTTGGGTATTTATCTTTTGTCTACAGGTTTTGGATCATAAAGCGAATTGAGCCAAGGAGTTTGGTGATTTCGTAAGGACTAGAACTTAAAGCATAAAGACTTGGAGCGAAAGATTAAAGCGAAAAGAACGAAGAAGAAGACAATTT
>NW_020652637.1:0-592 GCF_003573695.1 Papaver somniferum | reverse complement strand
AAAAGTCTATCTACTCTATCTCCTACTCTTGAGACAAAAGTCGTATAAGTATGATAGTTTTCATACATACACATTTGCTATTTCGAGCCGAGTTTATCTCGCCTATATATTTCTAGAAATATGTGTTGGTAAGCTTTCCCTTTAACCATTTTCATCTTCACCCGTGACGAAAGTCATGATGACGTTTCAATCTCTTGAAAATTGCTTTGATGACGATAGTTGTGAATAACGACTATTATAACATTATAGAAGAATGTTTTAATGATTGGAATTTAGAGTTGACATTATATAACCATCTATGGATATAAGCATGTATAGTGTGTTCACACATTAGTGTATAAATCCATGTACCGGAAACCAAGTGTGTGCATATGTGTGCATACGAAATTGGTAAAGGAGACAGATTGGGTACGCATACCCGTACACGTACTGGCAGAACTTTTCCTCCCGAAAAATTCTATTGAGTTTGTAGTTACAAACTAGTAAACCAGTCACCTTAAGTACGTGTACCCGTACGCGTACTAGCGGAACTTTTCTACCCGAAAAATCCTGCTGAGTTTGGAAACCAAAACCAAATCAATCTGGTTGCTAA
>NW_020652636.1:0-512 GCF_003573695.1 Papaver somniferum | reverse complement strand
GCAAGTAGCATTTTTCTCGTCATGGGAAAGAATACGCTTCTTCTGTTTTATTTTCCCTTGCAACTCTCAAAGCTTTGACGGTTAGAATGTTGAAGTCGGAGGCTGCGTCAATCAGCATGCTGTCAAACTCGACATCCTTCAACTGAACAATGGTTAGGAGTCCCCAGTTCCATCTATTAATCGCGCTTTCCAGGAGAGGTAGGGGTTCGGGAACGGCTTCCCTGGATGGAAACAGCTGCTTTCGTGATGAAGTGCAGTTGAGGGTTGCAAATATGTCTTTACGCTGCGCCTTGGAGAAATACAGAATCTCAAATAAATGTTTTATCATAGACTGCATGATTTTTTGGGCGAAGTCCCCAGAAATCATACAGCTCCTGACGGGAAGAGGGTCTCTGTGAATTCAGGACGGTTGCTGATTTCTTTGCCCCGATTTTGGAGAGGTCGTTCCTGATCTTCGCGTGTGATGAAATTGAATTGCTGATTCTTTTCTACTGGGCGTTTAGGAGCAACGC
>NW_020652635.1:0-398 GCF_003573695.1 Papaver somniferum | reverse complement strand
GCATGCTGTCAAACTCGACATCCTTCAACTGAACAATGGTTAGGAGTCCCCAGTTCCATCTATTAATCGCGCTTTCCAGGAGAGGTAGGGGTTCGGGAACGGCTTCCCTGGATGGAAACAACTGCTTTCGTGATGCAGTGCAGTTGAGGGTTGCAAATATGTCTTTACGCTGCGCCTTGGAGAAATACATAATCTCAAATAAATGTTTTATCATAGACTGCATGATTTTTTGGGCGAAGTCCCCAGAAATCATACAGCTCCTGACGGGAAGAGGGTCTCTGTGAATTCAGGACGGTTGCTGATTTCTTTGCCCCGATTTTGGAGAGGTCGTTCCTGATCTTCGCGTGTGATGAAATTGAATTGCTGATTCTTTTCTACTGGGCGTTTAGGAGCAACGC
>NW_020652634.1:0-414 GCF_003573695.1 Papaver somniferum | reverse complement strand
CGATGTTCTCGTCCAGGCGAGGTTTTAGGTGTTAAATATATCAAATTGGATGAAACTGCAACCTATTACAGAACTCAGGTTGCAATATTACCATATACAGGCCCGATGTTCTCGTCCAGGCGAGGTTTGGGGTGTCAAATATATCATATTCGATGAAACTTCAACCTAATACTGAACTCGGGTTGCAAGATTATCATATGCAGACCTGATGTTCTAGTCCAAGCGAGGTTTGAGGTGTCAAATCTATCAGATTGAATGAAACTGCAACCTATTACTGAACTTAGGTTGCAATTACCATATACAGACCCGATGTTCTCGTTCAGGCGAGGTTTGAGGTGTCAAATATATCAGATTGGATGAAACTGCAACTTATTACTGAATTCAGGTTGCAAGATTACCATATACAGAGCCGAT
>NW_020652633.1:0-3194 GCF_003573695.1 Papaver somniferum | reverse complement strand
ACCTTTTTATCCTTGATCTCACTCGACTGAATCCATGTCTTAATTTGATCTCTATATCTCTGAAGTTTCTTAATCTCCTTCTTCAAATCCGCCTCAAACTTCTCTTTTTGATTTGCATTATCAGTATCGTAAACCTAAAAAAAAAATATTCAAAGAATCAGCAACAAGCAAAATCGATAATAACCAGAAGAAAAGAGAAAGTTCGTAGGAAAGCATTATTACCTTGTTCCATATACTATCGAACACCTCAACACCTTCGTGAACTTTTTTCAAGACTCGATCGATTTCTCCTTGAAGTTTTCTACTAGCTCCCATTGCAAAATTGAAGAACTATTGGTTGAATAACAGTATTTAATCATCCAACCCTGGGGTTCCTGATGTGTTCTTCCCACTTGCACTGTCAATTTTAGGGTTTTTTTCTGATAGAGAGGGATAGAGTTTAATTTTCGGTTAAAGTTCCCGAGAAAGACTTTCAAGAATTGCAGAGGTACTCCTCCACTAAAATTTTACTTTTTTAGAGTGTGGGGGTAGATTACTTACGGGTCTTGGGCCTCTGATCCCCAATTTTTTTTGGTTGTGGATTTATCAAAGCCCAGTTTTCTTAGGCTACATGATGGTAGGGTTTAATGAAGCAAACCCTGGTGCCCCTATCCACATAAGGAAAAAATTAGGCGCAGGCCCAAAAAAAAAATATTCTTATTTTCAGGTCCACAATTAATTTTAGATATCGTGACATTCAAAATTATCCGAAATTATTAAGAATCAATACATAACTCGTTATGCATACTATTTTTTCAGGCATAACTCGTTATGCAGCCTAATTTTTCAGGCATAACTCGTTATGCAGTCTAACTTTTTAGGGGTATAATTGGCAACGCAACTTGGATATAACATATATAAAAATCCGCGCCTTGGAATTTTACAAATTTTATATCGTTGGAAATCTTTTTAAGAGAGCTACACAACGAGTACGAACAAAAATATCATTTTTATTTTTCACGAAAAAATCGGAGGTGATCATTTTTGGGGAAAATTTCGAAAACAGACTACATATTCGTTATGCAGACTCCAAAAAAAGATGCATAACACATTATGCAGACGCATAATGAATTGTGCAACCATTTTTTCGACTGCATAACAAGTTATGCATCTATAACACGTTATGTAGCCATTGTTTTTGGTTGATTTTAGTGCGTACTAGAAAAATGATGCATAATGCGTTATGCATCCATATCTAAGGATGCATATCAGGTTATGCATCCATTTTCGCGATGCATAAAAGATTATGCAACAATTTTCTCGATGCATAATTCATTATGCATCAGTATTTTGGATGCATATCAGGTTATGCATCCATTTTTTCGACTGCATGATGCATTATGCATCAATTTTTAAATTCACACAAAATAACAAAGATGGTGGATATTGTGTTATGCATCCAAATCTACCGAATCCACTACTTTAGTATTTCGCCCCACTATTATGAAATTTCCAGACCAAAGTCTAAAAAAATGAACCGAATGGTTTCCTGATCCATTCTCATTCTCTAATTTTCTAACTCCTCCATTATTATAATACGTTATAACGAAACAGAATTTTATAGCCACATCCCTATTTTGATCGTTCAACTCCCAAACATCACAGCCATTAGAATCACCAGCAAACCATAACAGTCATCACCATCATTGCTCATCGTCTTTAGTCTTGTTACTCGAGTTCCATCTCTGCCAAGCTTAACCGCACTAGTCCATCATCTTCGTAGACATCCAGCTTTGCTACTGCCAACTCCAACTCTCCATCAATGATCAACTTCATTCCCTGTTCAGTTCACCTCACCAGCGACTACCGAGAATCATCAGCTAGCATAACTGCCAAGCTTCATCGTTACGTCTATGTTCTCTTCATTGACAAAAAATAATCTCTGTTATATCTCTTTCGTAATCATCACATGTCACAGCAATCCCCAATCAATCATTCATCCACCATCATCTTTGCCAGGTTCTCTTTGTTTTTTGTTTTCTCGACTGACCCAAAACCAATACAAAATCCGATATCGGCAGTAGCAACGATAACCTCCAATAGCAAACATCTCCGTCACAGCTCTGTTTTATCATTATACTCTCATACCTGAACTATCGTATTTCAGTCACCATCACTGCCGGCTTCAAACTCGATATTCGACTCCCTGATCAGTTCATCAGACCTTCGTAGCAACTCAGCCTCCATCGATCATCACTGCCTCGTCCTTCTTTCAACTCTCGTATCTCTGTTACACTCGGACTTCACCATCCATCAACACACCAAGCTCAACAGCAATCACCTATTATATTCTTCTCGAGCAGCAACAAAATTCTATATTACAAGTGGTCGTATTTCCCTGACTTTGTTTCACAGAAGCTATCTCCTTCAACTGCCAATGGAAATTCCATTAACAAAATTCTATATTGTTGTTTGTTTGGAGTTCGATCTGATAGAAAGTAAGAAAGGTATGACTTTTAGTTCATTTGTTGGATTTTCAAACCCATCAGCTCAGTTTCAACCTTAGATTCAAAACCCTAACTTCATTAACAACAACAGCAACAGTAGCAGCTGTAATTCTCTTTCCTCATGTGTTCTTGAACGTAACAGATGTAAAAACCCCTTTCAATTCTTGAATCTCGGTAACTTTCCACTGATTTTATCACCCAATTTCAGAGAAAAGGAATTGAAGAAGAAGAAGAAGAAAAAATAACGAAACAGAATTTTATAAACTATGAGTTTGGGAATAATTTTTTCCTGAAAAATGGGTGTGCCCCTTCAGATTTCCGGGTGTGGGTTTCATTCACAGTGGAGAAAATCTGAAAAATGGGTGTGACTGTAGTTTTCACATCCACGTATTTTAGTTAGAATGATTTTTTAGGGACCATGGTTTTTTTTGGGGGGCCATGGTCTTATTAGGCCACCTTCCCTATAGTTATAAGGGGTGTCCTAGAACATTGAAATGACTAACCTACCCTTAACCTAATTTAATTTAAAACAAACACAATAACCACCTCTCTCTCTATATATATATATATAACCACCACCTCCTCTCACCACCACCTCCCACCACCGCCGATTACCACCACCAACCACTGATTACCACCACCACCAACCACCGATTACCACCACCACCACCACCCACCATCGCCGATTACCACCACCACCACTGAAAA
>NW_020652632.1:0-285 GCF_003573695.1 Papaver somniferum | reverse complement strand
GAACGATGAATTCATCCATTTACAAGTAAGATTCTTTCAGAATATACTCTAAAACCTTAAAAAAAAAATCATATTCTGGCATATTTGATGCATACCCTGGCTCCGAGATCGAAACCTGGCCGTGAGTTGAATACTATAAGTCGGAATCTTCGTACGAACGATGAATTCATCCATATACAGGTAAGATTCCTTTGGAATATACCCCGAAACATAAAACAAACCATATTCTGGCATATTTTCACATACCATGGCTCCGATATCGAAAACTGGCCGTGAGTGGACTAC
>NW_020652631.1:0-1184 GCF_003573695.1 Papaver somniferum | reverse complement strand
CCAAAAATACCTACAAACACACAAAACACCAAATTAATACAGAATCGAGCACTAACAATACAGAACACTGAGGACAATTCAGATACAAAAATGTGTCTATCAACCATTGAAACATTCTTAGAGGACGTTATATAGTTGTTACACTATTTCTCGTCAAAGCGATTTTCAAAGTGATTGAAACATTATGACTTTCGTCACTAGGTGAAGATAAACCCGATCAAAGCGAAACGCTTTACCAACCCATGATTTCGAGATATAGATAGGCGAGATATACTCGGCTCGAAATATCAAATGTGAATGATCCAGTCTATATAGCATACGACTTTTGTCTCATAAGAAGTAGGAGATAGAGTAGATAGACTTTTGAGTGATAGATAAGTTCAAGTCTCCACATACCTTTTTATTGATGAAGTTCCACGGTTCCTTGAGTAGATCTTCGTCGTTGTATGATGAATCGCCATGAAGTCCTTGAGATCAACTACACTTTTCTATCCTAGTCCGAGACTTAGCTATGTAGACTAGAAATCAAGACTCATAGTTTTGATCACTAACATTGACAAACATGCTTGAGATAGCAACGCATGCGAGGTTGACCGAGCTATGCTCTAACAATCTCCCCCTTTGTCAATTTTAATGACAAAACTATTAATACATATGGAATACAAAAAATATAAACTTTAGTGGCTCCTAGTCCATAGTCTAATCTTCAACGTTTTTTGAAATCTTCGTCCTTCCTGTAGTTACATATTTTCTGACTATTACACCCAAGTGAAATTAAATACTAAAAGCTACTTAAATATACAAGATCAAAGAAGAACAAGATGTAAATAGCAAGAAATGTAAAGATGAACACAAGCATATAACGTGGTTCGACCATGAAGACCTATGTCCACGGAGAAGAACATGTTTTCTTATTGATTATAGGTCTTACCCTTGAAAGTGTTACAGATCTCTTCTAGATTTCTCACTTTCTCTCTGTCTAAATATCTCTTAGGAATTCTCTGTAGAAAGACCATCTAAGATGTTACATAAGTTGTCCATCTCCTTGTACATGGACTGGTATTTATAGCCTAACTATACTCGTTGTGGCATGATCGTCCGATCTTGGTGAGCTGTCTTTCCTCGTTCTGGTTTCCTCGAGCTTGTTCCCGTACTGTCCCTCGCGATGGCCTGCTAGGTTCTCC
>NW_020652630.1:0-1184 GCF_003573695.1 Papaver somniferum | reverse complement strand
CCAAAAATACCTACAAACACACAAAACACCAAATTAATACAGAATCGAGCACTAACAATACAGAACACTGAGGACAATTCAGATACAAAAATGTGTCTATCAACCATTGAAACATTCTTAGAGGACGTTATATAGTTGTTACACTATTTCTCGTCAAAGCGATTTTCAAAGTGATTGAAACATTATGACTTTCGTCACTAGGTGAAGATAAACCCGATCAAAGCGAAACGCTTTACCAACCCATGATTTCGAGATATAGATAGGCGAGATATACTCGGCTCGAAATATCAAATGTGAATGATCCAGTCTATATAGCATACGACTTTTGTCTCATAAGAAGTAGGAGATAGAGTAGATAGACTTTTGAGTGATAGATAAGTTCAAGTCTCCACATACCTTTTTATTGATGAAGTTCCACGGTTCCTTGAGTAGATCTTCGTCGTTGTATGATGAATCGCCATGAAGTCCTTGAGATCAACTACACTTTTCTATCCTAGTCCGAGACTTAGCTATGTAGACTAGAAATCAAGACTCATAGTTTTGATCACTAACATTGACAAACATGCTTGAGATAGCAACGCATGCGAGGTTGACCGAGCTATGCTCTAACAATCTCCCCCTTTGTCAATTTTAATGACAAAACTATTAATACATATGGAATACAAAAAATATAAACTTTAGTGGCTCCTATTCCATAGTCTAATCTTCAACGTTTTTTGAAATCTTCGTCCTTCCTGTAGTTACATATTTTCTGACTATTACACCCAAGTGAAATTAAAGACTAAAAGCTACTTAAATATACAAGATCAAAGAAGAACAAGATGTAAATAGCAAGAAATGTAAAGATGAACACAAGCATATAACGTGGTTCGACCATGAAGACCCATGTCCACGGAGAAGAACATGTTTTCTTATTGATTATAGGTCTTACCCTTGAAAGTGTTACAGATCTCTTCTAGATTTCTCACTTTCTCTTTGTCTAAATATCTCTTAGGAATTCTCTGTAGAAAGACCATCTAAGATGTTACATAAGTTGTCCATCTCCTTGTACATGGACTGGTATTTATAGCCTAACTATACTCGTTGTGGCATGATCGTCCGATCTTGGTGAGCTGTCTTTCCTCGTTCTGGTTTCCTCGAGCTTGTTCCCGTACTGTCCCTCGCGATGGCCTGCTAGGTTCTCC
>NW_020652629.1:0-1262 GCF_003573695.1 Papaver somniferum | reverse complement strand
GTTCTTATCGTCTGGATTTCGTTTGACTTGGACGGCTGGGAATATAGGGGGCCACACTTATTTAAAACGGAGAGTGATGCTCGGGGTCGACTGGACCGTTCAGATATTCCTCTCTATTTGAGGCTGTCTGATGCAAAATTGTTTCACACAAGATCCGTTTTCTTCTTTTTTTCTTTTTATAGGGGAGACGGAGTGAGAGATGGTTTCTTCAACATCTCTTCGCTGAGTTACCCTAACAATGGAGATTCTTACTCAGAAGATAATGAATCACAATGATGGTGAGAGGGAAAGCAGAAGAAGGTAAACATACCATACGTAAACCCTAGAATTTTTAATCTCTAAGTTCTTTTTTTATTTTTTTTATTTTTTTTTGATTGTTGCAAGTTGATTGAATAAATTCAGATTAGGTTCTCACTTTGATCCATTCTCTCTTCTAAACTCGGTGAGAGGTACCACCACAACCACCCATTCTCATCAATGCACCTTTCCTTTCACTTTAATCTGTAATCTCAACAGCAACATCAATCAATCGATATTGAATAATGCATCCACACAATTTACATGATGTTTATTTTAAGCGTTTTGATTCTGCAAGTGGTTTACTTGCCATGCTCAATGAATCACATCAAGCTTTTTGGTGTACAGGTGATGCTTGGAGATTTGAGTGGGGTTCTTGAAGCATGGATTGTTCTGAGAAATTGAGGCAGATTGGTGAAGGCACTAATGGGTAAGTCTAATCTATTTGTTTTTTGTTAATTTTGTTATGAAATTTCCAAATTCCGGAGTTGGGGGTAACTTGCTTATGTATAACTTATATGGTGACAAGGTGGTTTTTTTTTCTTTTAAAATCTGATTCAGTTGATAACACTATTGTGAAGTTCTAATTTTCATAAACCAAAAGCAAACCTAATGATCATCATCGTTGCGGAATAATAAGCTTCTTCTCAATGTTGCGGTAATATTCTTTTTACTCGAATGAACAAGTAATTCTTATGGTTTCATGAAGTCACTTTCGATCTTTGCTTAAATTCTTCTTTGAATAGAAATCCGATTTACACAGAAATTAGGGTTCTTACATGTCAAACTTAGGGCTTTGTTTATAATGTTTTAGATTCATGAATATCGCTTGAATGGGTTTACAGTAATTCCATTGAATTTGTTGGTTTAGAGTTGAACTTCCGATCTCTTTCTTTCTCATTGTATGTTGTGATCAATGCCCCCGTTGTTGATAGCTAACCTTAGAATTATCTGAGAACTCTAGA
>NW_020652628.1:0-1368 GCF_003573695.1 Papaver somniferum | reverse complement strand
GGAGCATCTCAATTTCTTGGCTGATTTCTGAACGTTCAAATTAGCTTGAACCACAAACTTGGTGTTTTCTTCGTGTCCGTGCCGTTCTTAGTTTTTCATACTTGGCGTAACCGACCCCCACCCCCACGAGGCGTAAACTCACGGTTGACTTAATCAACATTTGCTAAAGGAATACACGTCGTTGCCATGGCATAGTGCATGCATATGGGAAGCTTTTAAGTAATTAGTTACGCATATTTTTTAAGTGGAAAGCCCATGTTTGACACGTCATATTATAATGACTTTACATAGGCTTTTGGCACAACGCGTGCTCGACTTAACGGGAAGGAGTTAATGTGTCTTGGAAGTTGCAACTCATCATGTGTCGTTTACTTTTGAGCATTCACAAAAGGAGAATTCCAGTTATTTTTTTTTCCTTATGCGGACGAACTATTCAGTTATAACCATTTGAGAGGGGGTGATTTTAATGGATCTATTATCTAATTTTGGTTTAGAGTAACTTCTCAGTCCTGGGAGGGAACCGTATTATCATCCAATTGTGCTTGAAAAATTCTATATCAAATCGAAGGTATCGCGTCATTGATTTCATAGATTTTTCATTAACTCAATTGATTCAAAACCCTAACTTGGTTTCTTTTTTCGTTTGTTGTTGGATCAACTACAATCTTGAAGTCTAATTGATTTCTTCCGATCACCTTCTCCGTTTCAAAAAACCTCTGATTTCATTATAGTTTTGGCGCTGCTTAGTCTATATGCTAAAAGATATGTATGAGCAAAAGATTTCAGACAGAAACCTAATTAAGGCTCTTATCAGTTTCAATTGTTTTCAATTTGTTATGTGTAGATTTAATTTTGTCAAATTATTGGATGTTATTATGATGTGCGGATGTTAATTTTATCTTTTTAATTATTGGGTTTCATAATCATTAACCTTGATCAGGTCAGCTCTTCTACTCTTGGCGAATGATTGATTTGCCATCATTTTCCTTCCATAGAACACAATTTATTTTCTGAAAAGATATCTATGCAGGTCCTTGATTTCTCAAGTTATAAATAAGTTAGATGGTAGATTATTTTAAGTAAACAACTACTGGTCATGTATCTGGGCTTATTGTTGGGCTGGTCTGAGATGACTCTTTATTATCAGACTACTTTAATTTCGCCGTAGGCTTACACAGATTGTTGACATTAGCAATTAGACTTTTTATATTAACTGTATTACTTTGCAGTTTGGTTAAAGAATGTGCTGCATAATCTGAGTCCCTATTTGAAGATTTGGTACTTGTTGTGTAAACTTTATACCTTTAAATAGTGGTTTATTAATGCTGTAAATTATAGGTTTCGAATTCCTAGTTAGTTTATAGTATG
>NW_020652627.1:0-779 GCF_003573695.1 Papaver somniferum | reverse complement strand
AAATTTTATTGGATCTAAATTTTATTGGATCTAAAAATAATTTTAATCTGATACAAAGCCACTGCCATAACATACAGTACCGCACCACTATAAACTAGAACACCGTTGTCACGGTGGGGCGGGACGAACGGAAATAAAAAAACAACAAAACACCGTTATATTGAGACGGTAAAAAAAATAATTGTGATCCCCGGACATATATGGAACCACTTTGCTTTTCTCTTTATAATTAAGCTGTATCGGCACGAAATTGTTTATAATTATATTGGGATTCTTTTTTTGTGTGTGATGGCAGTCGTACGTGGCGGTGATGCTATGTGCTTGTCTCCTGAACCTCAATGTTTGGCGGTGATGCTATGTGCTTGCATCCTGAACCTCAATGTTTTGACAATGGTATACAAAAGAATTTTATCCTTAGTTTCCGCCAAGTGCAGGTTTAATGGCCACTTACCACAACAAAAGAAGCCTAAAGCTTTGTAATTGAATGAACTTTATCTTTTGAAATTAACCACAACAAAAGAATCCTAAACCTAGCTAATCTATTCACTACCTTTTCCAGTTTTCCTCTTTCCCTCACATTTACAGCCGCACATTTAAGAAAGAGAGATCTCCGTTCTACCATGAAATTAATCTCCCCACTCTGTTCCGATCAAAAGAAACTGTATCTTGTTCTTCGCAAAAATAATTTGTCACAAATACCGTAGCCTCACGCCCTCTCTTCTGCAATCTATTCGATTGGTATTAGAGGTCAGGGTTTCTGTATTTCAATTAGTAGCTAA
>NW_020652626.1:0-2396 GCF_003573695.1 Papaver somniferum | reverse complement strand
CAAGAATGATAGCTCAACCAAGCCAGCAACTGAACTGATTTGAATCATATATCGGAAGGGCGCTAGCTAGTTGAAAGTTGGATTCTAAATTCCGTTGCTCCCGAGATTTTGCAAGTTAACTGTCAATGTATGCTCAGTCTGCTATGAATTTATGTCAAGAATTTAAGAATCCTTTTGGGCAATCAATGCTCCAAAAAATTATTAACTAGCTAGACTAAAATTTATCGACTAAAATTTATCAATTAAAGTTTATCACATCTGAGATGACCGGACGTTACAACTTACAACGACACATGTAATTCAATCAAAGTACTCGAGGAAGCTTGTAACTGCCAAAACGGTTTAAGACTAAGGACTCCTTGAACTTCTGTTTTACGGGTAAATGTTCTACTCTCGTCGAATTGGTTTGAAGGTTGGAGCTTGGTTTCCAGGTCCGGGATAGCCTAGATACATCAGATTGCACAAGTATACACAGTTTCAAAGTCAAAAGAGTACAACAGCGTAATTTGACGTCCTAGACCAACTTGGCCATATCACATTATATCAGTCAGAAATCTGGTGAACTCAATACACAGTGAGACACGGTGAAGACCCTCAAGTGCATTGGTTTAACCACCATTTATTTCTATCAGTCAGAAACAAGTTTACAAACAATGAATTTTGGTTTTGCAAACTAGTTAATAGGCTAAGTAATAGTGTAGCCCATGAGTTAACAAGAAAGGCTAGACTTGAAGCTAATAGTTTCTCTTATGCTTTGAATTATCCTCTGGATATTGTTAAATGGATTGAGGATGACATTGAATTATCCTCTTGATATTGTTAAATGGATTGAGGATGACTTTGTATTACATAGAAGAAACTGATCAATAACAATTTCTAGTAGTATCAAAAAAAGAACTTTTAGTTCTAACTTTGAATTGCAGTTTTGTTTGAAGCAGGGTGTGATTGTTTAATGGACAATTATTGAAACATTGGTTCTCATCTCCACAGGCAATGCAGCTATGTTGGCTTGGAAGCTTAAGAACGAAGAGTGATCGATCAAATTCGTGGGCGTTCATACGAGGAAACACTTATGATACTAGAACTCATACCTTATCGAGCATGTTATCCTATTTTTAAATTGGTTTATTCGGCAGCAGCAAATGCTAGTCACAATATGGGTTTCAAGGAAACAGATTTAATCATTAGTCAAGCCGAAGTCAATGAGGGTACTATCGTGAAAAAGTTAAATCCTCGAGCTCGAGGACGTAGTTATCCGATCAAAAGACCCACCTGTCATATAACTATTGTATTGAAAGATTCATCTAAAGATCAAGACTATTGATTTGAAGTGATGTAGCTGGAGAAGAAACAAGATCAAACCACTCAAAGTAGTTGCAGGTGGGATTCAAACATTTGAAGAAGGCCCTTCCATTTGCTTGATCGGTTTTAGATCTCAATAATGCTCTAACTCCATTACAAGGTACATGTTTGCACCTTGAGTATACCCAGGGACAACTCTTGGTTTCATGGTCTTCTTTGTCACACATATCACACTGTACCTTAATGCTGCTAGTGCTGCATTTTGATGAAGGATGAACACCACAAACCATTTTTAGATCTGAATGAAAATGAGACAGAGAAGAAGATATGAAGAAGATATGCTTTTATTGGAGATAATCCTGCCGTTGGGTACTGTGGGGGCCACATTTTTACTGACACGTGGCAGAATCTATGACGTGTACAGATTACACGTGTTTACACAGTCAGCATCGAGTCCCTGTGCAGAATCGGCGATTCAAAGATTAACACGATGAGTATTATGAGTCGAAGGGCTTAAAAGTCTTTTTCTAATACACTAACGGTGCCAAAAAGGTGGATAACCACCGTTAGCCGTTTTTTCAATAAAACGGTCAAAATCGGCCTAGATTTGTAACTTAAAAAAAAACGGGCCTATGATTATAACCCTGAAAAAGAACAGGCCTATATCTATTTTTCACCCTAGTATTTGTTGTAGGATTTAGCATGCATGAAGAAGCAGCGAAGGACATGGCATATATTTACTCAGGTAAATTTGGACTAGGATATTGGACTAGCATGCATTATGCATTCCAGGTAAGAAATTGGTTAGAAGCCTAACAACATTTTATTATATTTATGTGGATTTCGATGATCTATTCTCTTTTTGTTGAAGCCAAATTTGGACTAGGATATTGATATCTATTTTCCTTCCACAACAGTATAAAATGCTAAGATTAATTTGTTTCTTATGGTTTTGATTTGTGCATTATGTATTTTGGAGTTACCATGTTGTTTCTCGAAAACTAATGTTACGCTTACAGACCTTTTCTGTCGTCAATTGCTTTGAAGAGGGAATGGGTGGTTCCAACTACAAAGCAAACCATAGTCTAATTACT
>NW_020652625.1:0-585 GCF_003573695.1 Papaver somniferum | reverse complement strand
TTTGAACCCGGGATGTTGAAAACTGATATATTTCTGATCCAGTTCATCCGAACGAGAGACTCAGGTCTAACTCTAGTAATATTTGAACCTGGGATGTTGAAAACTGATATAGTTTTGATCCAGTTCATCCTAATGAGAGACCGAGGTCTAACTCTAGTAATATTTGAACCCGGGATGTTGAAAACTGATATATTTATGATCCATTTCATCCGAACGAGAGACTCGGGTGTAACTTTAGTTATATTTGAACCAGTGATGTTGAAAACTGATATATTTCTGGTCCAGTTCATCCGAACGAGAGACTCCGGTCTAAATCTAGTAATATTTGAACCTGGGATGTTGAAAACTGATATATTTCCGATCCAGTTCATCCGAACGAGAGACTCAGGTCTAATTCTGGTAATATTTGAACATGGGATGTTGAAAACTGATATATTTCTGTTCCAGTTCTTCTTAATGAGAGACTCAGGTCTAACTCTAGTAATATTTGAACCTGGGGTGTTGAAAACTAATATATTTCCGATCCAGTTCACCCGAACGAGAGGTTCAGGTCTAACTCTAGTAATATTTGAACCAATGATGTTG
>NW_020652624.1:0-273 GCF_003573695.1 Papaver somniferum | reverse complement strand
CTAGACTTCAAAATTTGGCTAAAATATTAAGATCATGTGGGTCTATAGACCAACATGTCCTGATCATTAGCATGTTTCCGATAAAAATAGACACCTGTTGAGCTGAATTATAGCGTTCGAGTCTTTCGATTGTGTATTATTCGAATGTACACTGGAAACTGCTCTTAGTAGAAAATTCGTGTTTATGAGGCCTAGGCTTCAAAACTTGGCTAAAATATCAAGATTATGTTGGTCTATAGACCAACATGTCCTGATCATTAGCATGTTTCCGAT
>NW_020652623.1:0-912 GCF_003573695.1 Papaver somniferum | reverse complement strand
TTAACGAAATGGACAAAACCCTTAAAATTAAAGCACTAAGGCATGTCCTCGTCATCATCCTCGTCAGCGTCCCTGTTTTTATGAGGTACACAACCGTGAGGTTTGTATGATGACCTAGGCTTGTCTATTGAAAACCGTTTACTTCTCTTCAATAGAATATCCCTAAACTTTCTTGTGATCAAGGAGACTGATTTATTAAGATCTTCATCTGAAAAATCATCCTCAGACTGATCACCATCAGAGACATGAACACCCTTACTTTTGGCCAGTAATTTAGTGTTCTTATGTGCTTCAAAGGAAACATTCTTTCCGTCTTTGGATGAATGCTCATGGTCAAATATCTTAAGCTTTCCAACCAAGGTATTTCTGGAAAGAGTATCAAGGTTATTTCCCTCAACGATAGCATGCTTATTAGAATCGTATCTAGATGGCAGCGATTTGAGAATTTTCATCACAATGTCCTTTTTCTGGAATATTCTTACCTAATGCAAAGGATGCATTAACAATTTCAGATACTTTGTGATCAAACTCATCAAATGTTTCTTCATCTTCCACACGAAGGTTGTCCCAGTCGGAATTCAGGTCTTGAAGCCTAGCATCCTTTTCATTGGAGTTTCCTTCAAATACGGTTTCTAAGATATCCCAAGCATCTTTTGACCTAGTGAAAGTAGACACATGGTATTGAAGACTTGGGTCAATGGCATGTATGATAGCATTCAACCCTTCAGAATTCTTCTTTGGAGCAAGATTCTCGACAGCATTATATAACCCAATGTCTTTGGGAACGGTTCCGTCTCCAGCTGCAATAACAGGTGCATCATAGCCATTTACTACATATACCCATGATTGAAAATCACGCGATTGAAGAAAAGCTCGCATAGAAATTTTCCACCATAAGTAATTGGAACCATC
>NW_020652622.1:0-630 GCF_003573695.1 Papaver somniferum | reverse complement strand
TCTGACTTTCAAGATATATGTGATTGATCAAATAACATCCAATCACAATCGTGGGTTTAACGGTTCTACCAAAAAAAGTTTTGGTTCTACCTTCCATGTGAGTATTGTGCATAGTCACACTAGCTATCCAAAATTCGGTTGACTAGGTACTAAGATCGGTTCCCCACATATATATGGTATCTAACTTACATGTGTTGTACATGTCCATATGATCGGTTCACTTTTGCCTAAAAACGTGTTGCACATGTTCATAGGATCGATTCCCCTTTCTGCTATAAACCTTGTTGCACCTCATACAAGGATCGGTTCCCCTTTGTGATATACTGCACCTCTTACTAGGATTGGTTCCACTTTCCCATATTTGGTCAGACATAAAATCACACACCCGATCATACCATCTCAGGTGATTACTTAAGATCGGTTTCACTAATAAAAGTCATACCAATAGATAAGTCAGGCCTTTGTGAATAGTTCTACCAAGAACACAAACTGGTCGTGAACGGTTATACTCAATCACACATATTGGTTTTTCATAAGATATGCAATGAATAACAAAACCAATAACGCCTGGCGATTTCCATTTTGATTCACAAACAAGTTTATGAACTTACTTCCTTAGAACACATGTAA
>NW_020652621.1:0-345 GCF_003573695.1 Papaver somniferum | reverse complement strand
AAAGGTGTCTGCTAAGGGGTGTTTTTTGGGGAGAAAATATTAAAACACCGTTTGATTAATTAAAAAACATTATGAAAAGACTGTTATACTCTTTCCCTAAAACTTAAAATCTAAAAAACAAATACATATCTCTCATTTCTCTATCAGTTCCGGCATACTCGGTTAGGGTTAGGGTTCCAATTTTTTTTTCTTCATCTTCTTCATCGTTTTTCATCCGTTCTTCATCGACGATTAATCGTTAATTCAAAAATTTCTTCGTCGATTAACCTACCTACCCGAATCCATAAGAATGCCTCCACGAAAGAAATCAGATGCCTAATCGAAATCAAAATCGATTGCTCAACA